>NC_056747.1:856206395-856313895 GCF_019279795.1 Protopterus annectens | reverse complement strand
TTCTAACTAATGACTCAGTATGGAAAAAGGTTTAAGGGCATCACCTGAGCAAGCTGAAAGTAATGCAGAAAGTAATATACTGCCAACATCCCTTGATTATTTTATTTTCCTTTCCAGGATGTACTGTCCTTCATATGATCATGTTTATTGCCATAGTAACAGGAAGTGAGAGTAAAGCACTATTTATTTATTTTTATATCCACAAAACCAACTGGAAAAAATGTATCACAGAGTACCAATAAGTGTTCTCACACCTCTCATCAAGCCGACACTCGTCCCGTCACACAAATGAGTGGAGCTAATAGATGAATTCCACTCTACGACGCCCAAATTAATTAAAAGAAAGAAATACATCAGAATAGTATAGAATACTGAATAATGAACCAAAAGACCTAGGTTTAAAACCCAAATCACTCGTAGGTCTAATGTGAGAAGCTGAGCGAGCTAATTAATTAGTTTGAGTTCCCAAGTCAGCTTCACTTTAGGGAGAATTTTTGGTTTACTCTGCTTATTCTGGTTACAGTTTCATTTTTTTTAATTTCACTTATACATATTAAAATGCATCCCTTGACTAAGGTCATCAGCAAGGTTAGAAATGACAAGAAAGTACACATAAAGTGTGTACTAAAACATTGAACTGTGACCCCAGGTTATTTTTTTCTAACTAATGACTCAGTATGGAAAAAGGTTTAAGGGCATCACCTGAGCAAGCAGAAAGTAATATACTGCCAACATCCCTTGGTTATTTTATTTTGATTGTATGTGCACAAAGGATTTTCCTATTTATGACTTCACATACACCTGCTTGCACAGTTACAATGCTTCTTTATTTTTTTTTTCTATGATGGGGAAATCTTGGCTTCAAAATGGTTAATGATCTCTTTCATTTGTGGGAAAACTTGGTGAAACTGAAGGACTAAAACAATACAAAATGAACATGGTTGAGTCTGGAGATATGGCAGTTGCTTAGGCAAAACTACTAGAATGATTATACATTTTGGTTTGAATACATATAAAGTGTTTGCATATCCAAATAAGGTCCTGCATTTCAATAAATACTACCAATTAATTGTTTGAACAACGGTCCCTCAACCTATTTCCACTGTACATCTTTTTATAGCAATATTTGCTGTACTGGTTTGACCAGCTAGCATACCCCAGTGTCTTGCTGACCCATTTGCTCCCCATGTAGTGTACCTACCCGTATACCTTGTGGAGAAGCCCCCTTTCCAGGATGTACTGTCCTTCATATGATCATGTTTATTACCATAGCAACAGGAAGTGAGAGTAAAGCACTATTTATTTATTTTTATATCCACAAAACCAACTAGAAAAAATGTATCATGGAGGTAAATAAGTGTTCTCACACCTCTCATCAAGCTGACACTCGTCCCGTCACACAAATGGGTGGAGCTAATAGATGAATTCCGCTCTACGACACCCAAAGCAATTCGCCACACGAATAATAAAAACTGGAGCTTTATTGACTAAAATGCTCAAGTAGAGGCATCAGAACAACCTCAAACTGACATGACAACATGCAGAACAAAAAGTAATATAAGACTTGATAACACAAAGTACTACGGACTGAAACACATTGAACGGTTAAGCGCTTTCACCCGTATCAAACGGGCTTCTTCAGAACACCATTAAAATGTAACTTCCACCTTATATAACTTCTAAGGCGCCAATTTTTTAAATTCAAATGTTTCAACATCCCGCATCTTAAAGTGACAATGCTACAATGCGTATAGTCCATCCTGCTATTGCTGGATACATCTTTTGCTATGTATATAAGCATCCATTGATTTGACATTCTACACTAATGTACCATAATGTGATAATGTAATATTAAATAAATAAAATACATAACCCAACAATGTAAAATAATATAAAATAATTACTAAAATATTTGTTAATATGATTGTTAGTGACCATTGTGTTAAAACTTTTATATATATATATATAAAACGCATTTTCTAAAAACAATACACAATCCCTGAACTAACTGCCTAAGTGCTAAATGTAAACTAATGCCAAAGTCTGACATCCTTTATTTCACCCCTTGCTTTACTTATAGTTCTAATAATAATAATTGTAATAATAATTATATTGATAGTGATAGTATTCCTTTATCAGGGGATATACTTTGTCTTAAATATACATGAAGTATAAACTAATAATATACTTCAAAATTCTTTGGGAAATCTTAGTAACAACATAATGTTATGTGATTATACTTTAATAATTAAAATATATTCACTAATATAATATACTAAGCTTATAAATTCATTTCCAGAATAGCCTTCAAGGAAATATTGTCATTGAGTCCCGGATGTGTTGTGGCATCTGTAAAAAGCTGCCACCATACCTCTCGGTAACTCAGTAATTTTTTATGATCTTTGCCCCTAGGATCATTTCTAATGATCTCCAACAATGCAAATTTAAACTGATGTTCTTGACCTTTTAGTTCTATATGTTTATATAATGCACTTTTTGGGTCCCTTTTCTTTATATTATACGTATGTTCATAGATACGTTTTTTGAAGCTTCTTTCCGTTTTGCCCACATAATAACTTGGACATTCCTGACATATAGCAATATATATAACCATCTTAGAATTACAATCCCCCTTGACAAACTTTATTCTTGGTCTAAATATACAGGTTAATGTGGATTGTCTCCAAGGAAAAAGTAATCTTAATAAACAACATCAAAGATCACTAATATTACTATATTGCCCAATATCCGACGAGGTGAAACAAATCATAGAGAATTATTGGTATTTAATAAATAGTGATATAAGTCTCAGAGATATAATAGGTGAAAAAACAGGAATAGTCTATAAGATGGGAGCTAATATTTAAAAAATATCTAGAAACAGGAAGTAGATCAAGAGATAAATACAGGATGGACAACAACCAGCAATATACCACCAAATGCGGATTGTGTAAACAATGTTGTTACATCTACGACAAAAAGGAAATAGTGTTAAATAATATATTTAGATTGCATTGCATTAGATTTGCATTGTTGGACATCATTAGAAATGATCCTAGGGGCAAAGATCATAAAAAAATTACTGAGTTACCGACAGGTATGGTGGCAGCTTTTTACAGATGCCACAACACATCCGGGACTCAATGACAATATTTCCTTGAAGGCTATTCTGGAAATGAATTTATAAGTTTAGTATATTATGTTAGTGAATATATTTTAATTATTAAAGTATAATCACATAACATTATGTTGTTAATAAGATTTCCCAAAGAATTTTGAAGTATATTATTAGTTTATACTTCATGTATATTTAAGACAAAGTATATCCCCTGATAAAGGAATACTATCACTATCAATATAATTATTATTACAATTATTATTATTAGAACTATAAGTAAAGCAAGGGGTGAAATAAAGGATGTCAGGCTTTGGAATTAGCTTACATTTAGCACTTAGGCAGTTAGTTCAGGGATTGTGTATTGTTTTTAGAAAATGCATTTTATATATATATATATATATATATATATATAAAGTTTTAACACAATAGTCACTAACAATCATATTAACAAATATTTTAGTAATTATTTTATATTATTTTACATTGTTGGGTTATGTATTTTATTTATTTAATATTACATTACCACATTATGGTACATTAGTGTAGAATGTCAAATCAACGGATGCTTATATACATAGCAAAAGATGTATCCAGCAATAGCAGGATGGAATATACGCATTGTAGCGTTGTCACTTTAAGATGCAGGATGTTGAAACATTTGAATTTGAAAAATTGGCACCTTAGAAGTTATATAAGGCGGAAGTTACATTTTAATGGTGTTCTGAAGAAGCTCTTTTGATATGGGTGAAAGCACTTAACCGTTCAATGTGTTTCAGTCCGTAGTACTTTGTGTTATCAAGTCTCATATTACTTTTTGTTCTGCATGTTATGTCATGTCAGTTTGAGGTTGTTCTGATGCCTCTACTTGAGCATTTTAGTCAATAAAGCTCCAGTTTTTATTATTCGTGTGGCGAATTGCTTTGGGCGTCATAGAGCGGAATTCATCTACTAGCTCCACCCATTTGTGTGACGGGACGAGTGTTGGCTTGATGAGAGGAGTGAGAACACTTATTGGTACTCCGTGATACATTTTTTCCAGTTAATTTATTTATTTTTGTTTACTGGGAAGTTCTGACTGAAGTCTATCCCACCTTCAGCACAGGCCCAGGAATAAAAGCTCCACATAGTAGGGATGTACATTTAAAGACAAAAAAATGACATTTTGTGAAATACATTTGAGTTTACAGGATATGAATACAGCTAGAACACATTATATAACATGCAGTAGCCTATGAATTTAAGGAAATACATTTTTTCAGGAGGTAGCTGGCTACAGAGAAATTACAGAGATAAGCACATTACATAATACACCCACTGTCTATCAGTTAGAGGTACAGAGAAGGGTAGCAAAGGCAGCAAATGATTTATCAGGAGGTTGAACTTAAGAGGAGAAGTAGTTATATTAAATATTAGGTAGATTAAGGTAGAGAGCTTGTAAAGACTTGCATTAAAGAAAAGAGAGGTAGTGGAAGTTAAATAGGAAATAGACGTTTTGTAGAAGAAAATGTATGTAAATTGTGGAGCGGCAATCTGTAGAAGAATATTGCAGATAACAGTTGTGGGAGAATATATACTGAGATTTCTTGGTGATAGTGATATAAAGTTATATGTGTAAGATTATGGTACTGAAAGGATAACTAAAGGGAGTGTAGCTTTGAAGGTGGAGTTGGGGGTTAGCCTGGGGTAGTGCATGAGCACAACCAGTTATTTAACATGTGTTTCTTTAGTGATTTTGAAAACATGCAGTGTATCTACCTGTGACATCCCCACACTGGGCCAGTGATCAAGGAGCTTCAATCCTCACCACTGACACTGAAGAGGGATGTTCACTTGGAATATAAATGGATATTCAGTATTTTCAGATGCAGACCTCTTTGCATCAAGCTAAGAGTACACAGGGAACACACTCAGCCCTGGATCTGGATTTCACTATATCTGTCTCCCTCCAGGTCTCCAATAAGTCTCCCCACTGGTACAGCTGTATGGTTAGGTCCTCAGCCGAGTGCCCAAGCCAAGTCCTCCAGCACCCTCTCTATGAAACCAGTGTTTTGTGTCCCTGCCCCAAGTAGCTGACATACACACCCTTTGAGATTTAATTTTTACACACACACACACCCACACACACACACACACACACACACACACACACACACACACACACACACACACACACACACACACACACACACATGCACACACACCTGGGAAAGGCTGGCACAGATTACCTGCTGTGCCCCCTTCTGCCTATAGTATAAGGTAGTTATGACTGCCACCAGACACTCCACAATCAGCTACACAAAGGCCCTTAACAAAGCATGTCCAATTATACGGTGTAATATTAATACTAATACAAATGGTAGTAGTTGCCTAAGACAGCTAGGCTTTAAGGAGTGGTCCACACAGTGTCACCAAATAAATATAAGCACTCTCAAACATTAACTACTTTCTAAAAGGACTAGCCTTAATAAAAGTTTTAAATATATTTAATAATATATAATCAAAGAGCATGAAAATACTGAATATATATTTACAGTAAACCAGAGTTCAAATCATAGGAAATATTGAAAATAACATTGATAGACAGACTCAGACAACTAAAGAAAAACAATATCTAAACTAAGCTTCATTATATTTTCCTGACTGAATCGAGGTGAATTACTCTTCCCTACTTACTTAATGGAGCAAGGCAGATGATGTGGTGAATGGTCCTTCTTGTTGTCAGGCCCAAGACAGAATACTCAGTATCGAGAGATTTCCCACTGTAATATCTAAAACATAATTTCCAAGATGGCTGGCAGAATGACCTCATCTGGTGACCTGACTCTAGGTTCTCACAGTCTCCCCCTTTGAAGCTGAGACAGGAATTTAGCATAGATGACTACAATACACATCTAAATGTTTATGGCAGTGCCCTGGAGCCATGAAACAATTACAGTACTTCACCTCTTCTTTACAGAGGCTATTAAACAATGGCCTCTCCCACACCTATTGACTCAAGTTCCATTTAGCAAAGTGGGGTGCTGTGTTGATGGTTTAACAGCTCATTTAATTTCAAGGATTTTCCAAAACTAACTGGACTGAGATTAACTGCTTCTCTTCCAGTGTCCTTTGCTAACATATACACATACAGTCTCACATGTATATTCCCTTCTCTGTACAGCAGGACCTACTGTTGATACATTTTTAACACTAACAACTTTACAAACACATTTTGATTTTCAAATGCCATACAGTTCTAATACATTTGTAGCATAAGCATTTGTGCAAATCAGTTTGATATTCAAATGCCATACATTTCTAATACTTTTGTAACACAAGCATCTTGTATAAATCAGTTTGATATTCAAAGGACATATCATTCTTTACAGAACTCCAGCTGACCATAGTGGCACTAGCCCATATTATCACACTACATGTCTTATTTCAGGGGGAATTTGGTTCCAGATTTTTGTTAACTGTTTAGAGTATAGTGAGTCTCCTGCACTGTTGTTTGATTTTGTGATGGACAGAAAAGCTTTGTTGTTGGATTGTAGGGCTCGATTAGTGGTATATGGTTGTAGTATTCCTTATAGAGCTGAGCATTTTTCTGGGGAGTTTATTAGTTTATACACACAGACTTGACTAAAATAAATTAAACACTGATGGAGTATATCAACTCACACAATAAAACACTGGAAAAATTGGAAGAAGCTTTAAACAGATACTCAGATAAGATAATAAAACTGCAAAACTCAGAGGCTGAAATGAAGAAAAGGCTGGCTGAATATGAGACTGCACAAGAAGAGATGTTTTAAAAAATAATACCATTAGAGGACAGAGCGCATAGGGAAAACCTGAGATTTTCTGCTATACCTGAGAAGCTGGAAGGAACAGACTGTATTAATTTTATGAAAGCACAAATAAGCAACTGGACTGGTATTCCACAACAGGAATTGTTAGTGGAAATGGTGCCTCTTGTGTATGCTCCAAACCTGGCTATGAGAAGACAACCTAGACCTTTAATAGTAAAGATGCAATCTTACCAGCAGAAGGAGTTGATTCTGACAAAACTGTGGCAGAAGAACAAACTATTAAAAGTGGGAGACAACAGAGTATTTGTGGAGAATAACTACTCATTGTTCACTAGGCAGAAGAGGAATAAATGTATTCCATTATTTAGGGAATGCTGAGAAGCAGGCATGAGATTCAATTACTGTACCCAACTATCTTCAAAATATTTTTCCCTGGAGGAACAAAATCATTCTTAATGAAGTACACTCTAAGGAAGAAATACAAAAGTTTGTCCAACACAAAGTGAGCTGTGAAACATAAGGAGATTCTGCTTCTTGTTCTTCTGGTAATAAAGACCACAGAGAGAATGTGCCAGTGAAATGTTTTCCAATGTTTCAATAAAAATGCTTGAGAGAGGGAAAAAAGCAAAGGAGTTAACTAGAAGAATCAAGAGTGCAATGGAAATGAAACAGAAACAGGGTTTGGGAGATGGCGATTAACAGGAATACAACAGGAAAATCTGGAAATATTGGACTTTCTTGGACTTTGTTAAACTTGTAGAGGACTCTAAAGCATATGCCCTACTTCCATGTCCATAATGTTTGAATAATAAAATCAGTAACTTGGAATTTGACAAATGTGGGATTACGAAGCAATAATTATATTTGAGAAACAGGACAGAACAAGAAAATATGGAAATATTGGACTTTTCTAGACTTTTTTAAACTTATAAGTGACTCTAAAGCACATGCTCTACTTCATGTCATTAATGTTCGGAAAAATACTCATGGGTGGGAGAAAAGGGAGAAAGTTAACTATAAGTAAAACAAATATTTTCTTAATACTACTGTTTAAATGGTGCATGAGTTTCTTTGGATGTTTTAAAGTCGTTTTTTCAATTATTTTTAAGTATAAAGGGGATGTAAATAGGTGCCCCTGTTTTTTTTTTTTTTTTCTTTATCCCTTCTTCTCTCTTTCCCCTTGTTCAGATTTAAGAAATGTAGGAACAGCAATGTAAAAAAAAAGAAAGAAAGAAAAAAAGATCTGGTTAAAAGACCATGACAAAACAAAAATTAATGTGCTTTTTCTCATTCTTACATAGGGAAATAACCGGGTTAAGGTCATTAACATTATATAGTAACATGTTTTCAGAGAAAGCAACTAAATGAAAAATAATATTGAATATTATAAGGCTTAGCTTAGTTAGCTTATAAGGATAGTAAACAATTTTGTATCTTTTTCTCATGTCTCTAGCAGACAATCTGATAAAAAGAAATGGCTGGGAGAAAAATGTTTGAACTATAAAGATAAAACAAAACCAGACAGCACTTAATAGAACCACAGACTCTACCATGTGACTTAGCATGGATAATCTCTCTTTTAGTTTAGCTCGAGTCTGTGTGTGGCTGTCAGTTTGGAATATCTGCTCCTATTAGGACATAGACTCAAATAGAGATGACAAGAAACAACTGAATAAAAGATTAACCTGTCAAACAGTGCATGCAGGTAACACAAAACCTGGAACTAGACATTTAACAAAAAAGCTGTTATACATAAAAGGTGAGAATAATAATCCCTTAAGAATATGATTTTTCTATAATGTATGTAAATGTTAATGGTCTCACAGATAAATACAAAAAAGAAAAAGTAGTGAACTATATTAAAATGTAGAGTGCAAATAGATATGCTACAGGAGGCACACTTGGAAAGAACTGAACATGTGAATTTGATAAGGAAAGTTTTTAAGGATGGTTATTCAGTGGAATACCTGGGGAAAAGGAAGAGAGGAGTACTTATATTCATTGCAAAAGGAGCTCCAATAGTAATAGAAGAAGATAACAAAGGGATGAGGATTATACTGGCAGTTATTTATATTCCTCTAAAAACTACTATAATAGAGATTAAGAAAATTCTGGGAGAAATAAGATTTCAGCAAGGAATATTACTTAATTGTGGGGACTGGAATTTGATTTGCAATAATGAAGATGTGTCTGGAAGGCCCAGAAGGGAAAATATGACATAGGAGATTAGGTTTTTAAAGATGTTTATGAACATATTTGGCATGAAAGATTTGAATTCAGTACTAGGAGCTCAGAGTGAATTTACATATTATTCCCCAAGATACAAAAACTGGGCTAGGCTAGACAGAATTTACATTTCACAGGTACATGTGCATTTAATTGAAAGTCTTGATACTCACCCAATAACTATTTCAGATCATGCACCAATACTAAATAAAATAAAAACACAGGGTAATAAAAATGAGACAATGGCACTTTCCCACCTATGTGTTGAAAAGAGAGGAATTTAAGGAACGGGTAGTGGAAATTATTCAGAATCTATTAGAGAAGATAGAAATTTCTTCTGGAAATATAGCTAGGGAATGGGATAAAATTAAAGTGGAATTTAAAAAAATAGGGTAGAAATAAAAGAAAAGAAGGTATGATTAAGAAGTTACAAGAGTTACTTAGAGGGACTGACAAATGTTAAAGTATTGCAAAATAGGGGGAATCTCACAGAACAAGAGGAGCAACCGCAGGATGCAAAACAGAAAATAACGGATTACCTCGACAGTATGCATGAGTTTGGAAAGACTACTGTTGAGCAATTGTTTTTTGATAATAATAGAAAGTAGAAAGGGCTGTCACCAAGTTTAGAGAGCCTATAACAAGGAAGATAACAAGGGATAATGTAGAAGTATTAGAACTTTTTTGAAAGTCAATGAAAGTCTATATAAAACAGAGAAATATGGAAATCAAGAAAAGGTGTAAATGGAAATGTTTATGGAAGAATTAAATATGCCAAGGTTAGAGGTAGAGGAGGCTCAATTACTAACAGTTAAGATAGGAGGAGATGAGAGATAAAAATGGTGATGTATAACCAGTCTACAGGAAAGTCCCCAGAAATAGATGGTATTCCTGTGGAGGTTTGGAAGTTAGGAGGGAAAAAACTGATAAAGATATGGAAGGTTTTGTTTAACAGTATTTTAAGAGGAAGAGAAGTACCAACATCCTAGAAGAAAGTGGTAGTAGCTGTAATACCTAAAGAGGGTAATGATCCATAAGATCCAGCTTCATACAGACCCATTTCAATACTAAATCATGACTATAAAGAGTTAATGTCTATAATGGTTAAAATAATGGCAAAAGTAATGCCAAAATTGATAGACATGGATTAATGTGGTTTTGTGGAGGGGAGACAAACATTTGACATTAACAGAACAGTGATGATTCAAAGGGAAGCAGAATGTAATAAAATACCACTTTTATTGGTGGGTCTTGATGCATTTGACACAGTAAGCTGGGACTGTATGAGAAGAGCAATGGAAGCATCTGCATTCCCTCACAAAATTATAAGGTTGATTAGAAGGATATATGAGGTATCAGAGGCACAAATTAAAGTGACTGTGGTTCTCTCTGATAATCTCTGCCTGAGCAGAGGAAGCAGGCAGGGATGTCCTCTCTCCCATTTTTTATTTGCATTATATTTAGAACCACTGACAAAGAAAATAAGGGACTCAGAAATTCAAGGATGTAATTGGTATGGGTATAAGAAAAGCTAGCTGTATTTGCAGATGACATTATTTTATGTTTTATAAAACCAGAAATGGACATTACAATGTTGTGGAACATATTGAGACAGTTTCAAACCTTTTCAGAATACAAAATTAATGAAGCTAAAACAAAAGCAATAGCAGTAAGTTATGTACCCACATACAAATTGGTTCATAAAAATGAAGCATTTAGGAGTATGGATTAAAAATTATACCAGTGTGACAGCTAAGGATGTGTAGGAAGATACTAAACAAAAGATAATACAAAAACTGAGAAAATGGAAGCTCTTGTTATATGGATCTTGACAGTAAGATGCAAGCACTTAAAATGTTTTTAGTCCCTTTAGTCTTATACAGATTGCAATTAAAGAGCTGAAGGATTTTTATCTGTCCTCGGCATTCATATTCATACTCCTTTGATAAACTGAAACAGTCCTTTGCATTCATATTCATACTCCTTTGATAAACTGAAAGTCCTCTGCATTCATATTCATACTCCTTTGATAAACTAAAAGTCCTCTGCATTCATATTCATACTCTTTTGATAAACTAAAACAGTCCTCTGCATTCATATTCATATTCCTTTGATAAACTGAAATAGTCCTCTGCATTCATATTCTTTGTATTCCTTTCCTTCTGAATAGTATAATTAATATTTTGATATGCTGGATATTCAACTTGACTTCTGCACTCATACCTGAGTGTCTGTACTGCCTTTGGAAGACTGCATTGCCATGACTATCTGCATAACAGTCCAACAACAAACTAACTTAACTTATTGTGTCTGAAGTGTTTATACACATCTGTATAACCTTGATTCCCAAGCCTTGTGGCATACAAACAAAATGTGTTTGTACTCAAATGTACAACACATTCTGTTCTTATCAGTATTCTTGATTGAAGGTGATTTTCACTGATTGAAAGTGCATTCACTGAAACTGTATGCAAACTGTGAAGCCTGCTTTAATATGGCTGCATTTCTAGACTTATGCAAAGAGAATACTGTATTTTTGTGCATTTAATTGATACCTGATCTAACAACTCCTCCTGAGGTACCTGAACACACACAGGTATTTCATTATGTAGTTACTTCTGTAATTACTTTATAAATTCATTAATATGGTCTGTGAAGGACACTATAATGATCTCTAGAACTTATAAGTTTTCTTTATCTGGTAAATAAACTTGCGGTTTTAATTTTGACCACTAGGTGTCACTTGAGCATTTATGGTCTGTTTGGATTGAAGTCTCTTAACTTTACAATTTAATTCTAACTGGACAATTTTTTACCCTGTTATAACTGGGATGTCCTTTTACACATATATGTATCTTGAAATATAATAACCATATACTTTATTAACTTGTGTCTGTAATGTTTCAACTAGATTTGTTACTAATAATCCTGTCTATTTACCTTTTTTAATTTCTATGTGCTGTAATAAATGTCTGCCTTCTAAATTTCTGTCTTAAATATCCTATGAATATCTATGTGCTGTAATAGTAGAAGTACTTTTACTAAAACCTATGCTTTCTGTATTTCAGATACAATAATGATTATGTAAGGTCCACTGTATTCTGTAAAATAAATTAACAAATTAAGCCTGGCCTGTTATGCCTTGAGTATATTGAATAACTATTACTACTTATTTATTAGATAACTTATCTTAATAAGCCTGTTACAAATCATCAAGGATCAGCTCTGAGCCCTTTCTTATTTGCAATGGTGATGGACAGGTTGACAGACGAGATCTGACAGGAGTCCCCGTGGACTATGATGCTTGTGGATGACATTGTGATTTGTAGTGAGAGTAGGGAACATGTAGAGAATACTCTGGAGAGGTGAAGATATGCTCTAGAGAGGAGAGGAATGAAGGTCAGTAGGACTAAGACAGAATATATGTCTGCAAATGAGATGGAGGGCAGAGGAATGGTGAGGATGCAGGGAGTAGAACTGGCAAAAGTGGATGAGTTTAAATACTTGGGATCAACAGTTCAGAGTAATGGTGAATGTGGAAGTGCAGGCAGAGTGGAGTGGGTGGGGAAGAGTGTCAGGAGTGATTTGTGACAGACGAGTTCCAGTAAGAGTGAAGGGGAAGGTCTACAAGATGGTAGTGAGACCAGCTATGTGAGATGGGTTGGAGACAGTGGCACTGAAAAAAGGCAGGAGTCAGAGCTGGAGGTGGCAGAAAGCCAGACAGGTGAGATTGCCTTGGTTTGGACATGTGGTGAGGAGGGATGGTGGGTATATTGGGAGAAGAATGCTAAGGATGGAGCTGCCAGGTAAGAGGAAAAGAGGAAGGCCTAAGATAAGATTTATGGATGTGGTGAGAGAAGACATGCAGGTGGTTGGTGTGACACAGCAAGATGCAGAGGACAGGAAGAAATGGAATCAGATGATCCGCTGTGATGACCCCTGACAGCAGCAGCTGAAAGAAAAAGAAGAAAAATCATTCTGTCACTTTACCCTTAAAATTGACTGAATAATGTGAAGTAATGTTGTTAGAAATGTATAACTGTGTATGAATGTTATATTCTGAAATCTGACTGAAATGTGCTATACTGACCTCATAACTGAGTATGAATATCATATTCTGAAACTTGGCCGAAATTTACATAATGCTGTTAGACATGTATAAATGAGTATTATTGTTATAGTCTAAAGTCTGTCTGAAAAGTATTATACTAAATGCATAACTGAGTATGAATGTCATATTTTGAACCTTGACGGAAATTTACATTAAAGTAATACATATTTATACTGTATGCCTAAAATAGCTGTGTATAAATGTTATATTCTGGAAACTAACTAAACTAATACTAAAGGAATACCTTTTTTGCCAGTGTTACCTGAGCACAGATAAATGCATAAACTGAAATCCAGTAATGTTACATTCTGGAGACTAAACTATTAGTAAAGGAGTACCTTTTTTCTGTCAGTATTATCTGAACACAAAAGCATAAACTGAAAACTAGTACTGTTATACAATTGTTTAACTCTAATCTGCATAAATGCACATCTGTTGTATATACATTTTAACTTTAAAGAATTTCAATAACCGAAACACATTTAAACAAACATGGAAAAAATGCACACTTGCTGTATACACACTTAAACTGAAAACTAGTACTGTTATACAATTGTCTGAAAATATACACATTTTAACATTAAAGAATTTAGATAACTGGAAGACATTTAAACAAACACTGAAGAAATACATATTTGCTGTATACACATTTTAGATGCTTGGGTTGTGCACCACAGCTCTGCCAAGGTTAGGCCTTACTCTGCATTGTCCCAGTCACTGCTGAGGTTATTGGAAGGGACTCCACAGAGTCCTTTGATTGTACACTTAGCCCTTCGAAACCTCCCCTTTCCCATTTCTTGTGCAAGGCTGGGTGGCTGATATAATATTTTCTTGCCTGTATTTGAACATGCATTCTGGAAAATCAACCTGGAAATTATTATCTTTGGTAGTAATATCTGTAAAGCACAAAAAGCAGTATCAGGTCTTTAAAATAACATTTGCAACTTTAGCAATTATAAACTGATAGCATGGCTTGTCACCCTGAATTTATTTACATTTTTCTGCATGATATAAACATATGCTACTAATAAACTCTTGTAAGTCTGTAAGCAAACTGGTAACCTGCTATAGTGAACTAAACCAGTGTTACTAATAAATACATTATTGCAAGTCTGTAACTGAACTGATAATGTATATAGTGAAATGGAAAGGCTGTAACTTCATTATTAAATCAAACAGAAAGCTCTGTGGCATTCTTTTCCCTGTCATAACCTCGAATTAAACTAAAGTTAACATTTTTTGCATTTCTGCACCTCTAAAAATTATTCTTAACTGTTGAACTTTCAACTTTTACTCTGTGACCCTCTGGTCAAAATTTCCTCTTCAGTGTGCAAGTCTCCACCCACTGTATTAACATAGCAATTCCTTTAGCTGATATCATTTAATTCTTTCAGTACTACTGAATGCTGCAAGGACTTATCATTACTGTCTACAATTTTCTTGCACATCCCATGCTGCATTCTACATGAACTACAGAATAAACTGGCACCTCACCTAAGGACCATGTTCAATCATAGCCTCACCTCAGGCTTTGTGCTCACTGAATGGTGCACAGCAATGGTTATCCCACTCCACAAAGGGGGAGCCACCATGGACCCTGGGAACTGCCGCCCCATTAGCCTGACGAGCCTGGTCTGCAAGGCTATGGAGCATATCATCATGGAATTTATAAACAATGACATTGGTAATCTCCAAACTCTGGACCCTACCCAGTTTGGGTTTGTAAAAGGCAGATCATGTCTCCTAAACCTGACTTCTTTGACGCGGTCACCAAAGCCGTAAATGAGGGTAAGGTGGTTCACACAGCCTATCTAGATCTTGCCAAGGCTTTCAACATCATCCCCCACTCTGGAATTATAGACAAACTCACTAAACTAGGTATAAATCCCTATGTCACAAGCTGGGTTGCCAACTGGCTCACTGACAGAACCCACCTGTGAAAGTAGCAGACTCTAAATCCAACTTCAGACCAGTGACAAGTGGAGTACCACAGGGTTCAGTCCTAGGTACTCTCCTGTTTGGTATCTACTTCTCTGAAGTACAGGCTAACACAGAAGGTCTTTGGCTAACAAAGTTCACAGATGACTGCAAACTAGGAGCCATAATCAAAACTCCTAATGATGTGGACATCCTACAAAAGGGGCTCAATGAGACAGATGCCAGGTGTCAAAGCCATGGCCTCGAACTCAATGCCAAAAAGTGCATTGTCATCCCTTTTGGTAAAATCTCTGTACCCATGAACTACCACATAGACAGTAGTCTACTTAACACTGAAAGTATGATAAGAGACCTTGGGACACAGATGGACAGTAGTCTCTCCTTTGATAATCACATCACCACAGTAGTTAGGAAATCCTTCTATGTGGCACACCTCATCAGAAAAGGTTTCTCATCCAGGAAAAAAGAGGTCATTGTTCCCTTCTACTCATCACTCATTAGACCCATTATAGAGTACAACGCCCCTTTTGGTATGTACCTCACAAGACATCTACAACAACTGGAAAGGCCACAGAAATACCTCACAAATAGGATTACCGGCCTCAAACAGATGCCCTACGCAGACTGTCGCAAAAAACTCCAGCTTTACTTTGTCGCATATCACCTACTTAGAGATGATCTCTGCCTAACATACAAAGCTATGTCAAACCCATAGCTTTTGGACATGCTCCACATAAAGAAATCCAAATCCCTTTGAGCTATATGCTCTAGGGACCTAAACCTTGTCACCACAATAAACAGAACATGCTGGAGGGATAGATTCCTGTCTCAGAGACTTCCCATACTCTGGAACAAACTACCTATCTATATCAAACAAAGCTCCTCATTAGCACGATTCAAGAAAAATCTTGATGATTGGATGGGAGATAGGAAATTCACTCCTGGGATCACTTCTGTGGCTCTGCTTGACAGGAGCACAGGAAAATAATGTTCTTGGGTGGCAAAAGCCAGGGTACCATTTGGCTAGGCTTATATAGGCCCTAGGGCCAATAGCCTAGTACCCACCTATGAACCTTATGAACTAGTAAGAACTGTTACTGCATAAAACTGTCACTAATAATATTAAACTGATTTTTACCATACTGCTTTGCAGCATACAGTACTGTGTTTAATTCAGCTCACTGAACTGGCCTGTAATTTGATAGTTACATAGGTCTGTGTCTCTGGTGTGCTTGGTAAACTGCAATTTCTGGAGGAAATATATACAATCTTGAACTGTTTACACATACACATTTATTACTAGAGTTGAACTGATTTGATTCTGGAACTTTACTTGTCTGTCCTTTATACAAGTATGTGAACTTTTTTCAACACTAGATTTTAATGACACATAATATTTATGCTGCACTCTTTTCTTGCATGGGATCTGAACTTCTGACTGTACTGTCACTTTTAAAATGCAGCATTGACTTTAAATGTTACATTCTGTAAACTAGCAAAACATGCCAAAGCAAAAGCATCTTATTTGCTTTATATAGCTTTATCACCTCCACCACCAGTCCCAAGATCTAGTTTGTCCATAATACATGCATACACTGATTATATAACATATATATAACATTAGATGAAACAAACATAAAAACAGTACAGAACTCAAAACCGCTCAATCTCTGAGATCAAGGCAGGGGAAGGAGGGGGTAATGAGTCATAGAAGTCGCTAGTGCTCTGGTAGAGTGAGCTTTGATAGATGTTGTGTTAAGAGAATAAAAGAAGAGTTATACAATCTCTATCTCTAAATCTCTAATCCATTTAGCTTGTGATATTTTTTACCCAATTCTTATTATTCTCTGAGTCTGGAACAACACAAACAACTTAATTGACTTTTGCTTTTTCTATTCTAAATAGAAGAAGTGCCTGTGTGCCTGAACATCCAATTTTATGGATTCTATTTTCCTGCTCAGAATTTTTTTTGAAAAGAAAAGGTAGCTCTCTAGATTTGTTGGGAGAGAAGATTAGAACAGACCTTTGGGAAAGGATGGATTAGGGCCTAAGTGATACTCTATCCTTGTGAATCTGCTCATCAATGGAGGATCCATGGATTCGTGGAATTTTAGAGATAGCCGCTAGTTGGACTTTAATAGTAGAGACAGAAGATCCTTTGATTAAACAGGATGTTAAGAATTTCAAAATTACTTAATATTTGTGAATGAGTTTCTGTCTCTGTCTTAATCAAGATATTATTTATGCCTTGCAATACTTTACTACCATAATTTAAAGGTCTAACAATGTCTACTAAACAAAAGAATAACACAAAAAATAAATTTGCTATATCTGTAACTGTAAACCCTTTATGCTGTGAATTAATTTGGCTGTCATTTCTAGTATACCATATACAACATATGCTTCCAGAATGGTAAATGAGTACTGTGCCTTTTTTCTTACTGGCCACTCCCAGTATGTCTTAACTTGACTCTCTGCACTTCAGCTATGACAGCTAAACTGGAATTTGTTTTACCTTTAGCTCATACATCTGTGTGTTCCTGTCATAACCAATTCTTGAAATTCTGTACAGCTGCACAATTTACTGCAAACAAAATCTTACAATTATCTGTGTGTACTACTGTCCATTCTGTAGCATTTTTATTTTCCATAAAATCTTTTCTTCTGAACTCTAAAACAGCATATAACTCTGATGACATGTTCATACCTAGTAAGGAGCTGTTACACTTAGAACTATTAACTGCAGCAATCTTTGACCCTTTAAATCATGACAAAACTGCATCATGTCTTCTAGCAGAGGTTTATTTATAACTGAAATTGATGTGTCTGTATTAATCAGTACATTATTCTATAATTTCTTGTCTGTAAACAATGAAATATTGTAATTTCTTTTAACATTAAACAATTACAGGTAAATAATCTGGTTTGATGCTGGACTGCCACAACCTTTATTTATAAGCTGAAAATCCTTTTTTTATAGAACTAGCAACAACACTGACTTAATATATGGCACACATTTCTTCTTTATTTTGCCCTGAAACACTAGCAATAATATTGACTTGAGCTCAGGTATGCATTTCTTCTTTACTTTGCCCTGAAGTCTGTATATCATTTATGCTGGCATTTATTTTATCAAGCTGATCAAAATCTGCACTCTGATCCCTCTTATCCCCCTCAGCGCAATATTTGCACTGGCTTTTGAAAACAGGAAACTAGAATTTACTACATTCTGAACATCTGTATTTTAAATAATGTTAACTTGAGACATTACAAATGTTTGTTTTGTGTCTTGTTTAGAAATCTGCATGTTACGTATATTGACTGTGTATAGGTCTGGATCTGCAATACTGCAACTTAACTCTGTATTTTGAATTATATGTGCTGTAGCATTTACACTGATTTCTAAAGACTGTAAATAAGAATCTGTGTTAAGTCTGAAACCATACTGATAGAAGTTGACTCATGCTACAAATCATGAGAAAGCATGGTACTTATTACAGTCTGCTTCTGAGATTTAACCCTTTCGCATCTAGAAAGATTTAATATTCCTGAACTAATAACACTGAAATTTAAATGAACATTTCTGTAACACAGTTTTTTCGACTGTTTTACCCAAGTTTTAACTTTAAACCATACATTTAATGGTGTCCTTACTGCAGAAGTACAGTTTGACATATTAATACAATTTACCTTTACTGATGTATTTACACTTTTCTGAGATTTACGGTCTGACTGTTAGAAAATGCATGTTGAAGTTGTTTGAGAAGGTGGTCTGGCATCTCACAGTATTTTAAACTTTTTCTTGTTTCTTGGCTCTGTGACATCACACTAGAAACTTGAAAGTCTGTTATCTGCTTTGAAGATGGTGAAGTATGTTGCTGTTAACTGGATAATGTTTTTTGCACTGCTATTTTGGGGATCTGAAGTTTTTTGAGAGTTTATGTTCTAAAGGAACACTGCTGATGTTTTTAGATTTTCTGAAGTACTGTTGCTTTGTTGAGGTTCTTTGCGGCTTTTTCTGAAGTAGTGTTTCAAATGAGCACTGGTGCTTTGTAGGATACACTTAGTTTGACTTCTGATTCAAGGTTGTTATGGGGTTTTGGGACTTACTTTAACTACCCCCATCGATGGTGGCTCACCATTAAAAAAAATAATATGACTGTAATATACTGGAATTAACTGGAAACAGCTGGAAGAAACTGAAATGAGACTGGAATAAATGTTTTTATCTGTTAATTAGTCAGTACTTTGCTGAACAGGTGCCAGTATCTCCTTTATGGACCAAGTCTTATATATTCAGAATAAAGTCTGTGCACACAGTAGTTCAGTTAAGAATGCTTTATTATGTACAGTAAAGGTAAATGTCAACAATATCTGAATACTGTTTCCAATAACAGTGCTGCTAAACTCTAACAGTCCTCTGCATTCATATTCATACTCCTTTGATAAATTGAAACAGTCTTCTGCATTCATATATTTATACTCCTTTGATAAATTGAAACAGTCCTTTACATTCATATTCATACTCCTTTGATAAACTGAAACAGTCCTCTGCATTTATATTTATATTCCTTTGATAAACTGAAATAGTCCTCTGCATTCTATTCTCTGTATTCCTTTCCTCCTGAATAGTATAATTAATATTTTGATATGCTGGATATTTGACCTGACCTCTGCACTCATACCCAAGTGTCTGTACTGCCTTCTGAGGACTGCACTGCCATGACTATCTGCATAACAGTCCAAAAATGAACTAACTTAATTACTGTGTCTAAAGTATTTCCTAATAATACCAAAACCATATGTTTTTATACGTCTCTATAACCTTGGTTCCCAAGCCTTGTAGCATACAAACAAAATGTGCTTGTACTCAGATGTACAGCACATTCTATTCTTATCAGTATTCTTAACTGAAAGTTATTTTCACTGATTAAAGTGCATTCACTGAAACTGTATGCAAACTGTAAAGTCTGCTTTAATATGGCTGCATTACTAGACATGTAAAAATATTGTATGTTTGTACATTTAAATAATACCTGATCTAACACCAGGTCCTTCAGTTCACATCCTGGAAACCTGCTCTAGGTGAATTAGCATTCCTCCAAATTACCCACAGGTGTGTGTGCCGTATGAGAGTGGTTGTATACACACATCCTATGATGGACAAGGATCTCATTCAGGATTATTTCCATTGTTTTGTGTCCACTGATTGGCTGCTTCCATCTCCCCTAAAACCCTAAACCGAATTAAGCTGATAATTGCAGAATGAGTGGATTATTTTTTATCATTTAATTTCTGCAAGTCTTTTGGGTTTCTAATACCATGAGGCGAATGGGCTCCATTCCTAAGTTAAAGTATGATTAAAGTTTCTGAAATTAGTATTGTTTCAATTTTTAATGTTAGTCAAAAGTGCTCTTAGTAACATTGACAATGTGCTTCGAATTGACTCTTTCTGCAATTCATACAGTTACAGAAGACACCGTAATCACTGGGTGTAGCAATTTCAATGATTAATGCAACATTTGTCTTCTTTTCATGGACTACTATACCTGTTTTTCTCACATCTATTTTTTGAACTCCTGCTAATTGGTGATCCCATGTGATATAAACTTCATCATTTTCTGTAGTGCTTTGTGTCTCATGTCTTGAATACTTCTCATCTACTTTAAATATTGTAATGTTGCACAATCCCCAATACAACAGTCTTGCCACATTATTATGCCTTTCAGTATTCAGGTCCCTGCCATTAGTGAATCACACCCAGCAATAAGATGTGCAAATGTTTCCAGTTCTGCTTTACATAATTTGCATTTGTCTGATTCTTCCACATTTTCAATGGACTTTGTAAACCAACATGTATGTAGTCTACTATCCTGGGCTGCCAATATTAACCTTTAATCTTCTGGTTTAAATTTGTCTGTCTTTAACCATTCCTGCATCAGGATCTGCTCGACATCAGGTTGTTCCAGGAGTTTTCTGTACTTGCAGCTATATTTATGCCTTTTCCACATTTCTTGCCTTCTCGTCCAATCCTTCTCCCTATATTTATTCTTTTGTTTTTGCCACATTCAGTTGCTGCCTGATTTTTATCTACTTCCAGTTTGATATCCATTCCTGGTTGACACCGATATACTTCTGCTAAACTAAGCAGGAAAATCATCTTAGATTTGTTCTCTTCATGTTTTAAAACTTTCACTATGTTTGGGTCTAGTGAGGTCAGTAGATATGTTTTCAGTCCTGTGACTGCAGATTTATACACGTAATCAATTTCGCGGAAGCTCATACCTCCTTCAGAATTAGGAATATATAACCTTGGTATACACTGATTTTTGTATATCATTTGATAAGCATAAGACATTTTTTATTTTCCTGTCCAGCTGATCCAATACCTTTTGGCATCAGTCAATCATCCCAAAACTGTAAGTAAGTTAAAACTGGAAGAGTAAATTAGTTTATAGCTTGAACTTTGTTCCTAGATGTCAGGGCTGTTTTCAGCATTAATTTTAATCTTCTAAAATATTCCTTACTGAGTTTTATTCAATTTGTTCATGTTTTATTGTTGATCCCTCATCAATTAAAAAAAATTTATGCACTCCTTCCAGCTCAAATTCAGTTACATCACATTCCTGTCCCACACTGATATTTTATTGGTGCTGCAGCTTTCCTGCTTTAAATGTTGCTTTTGCACATTTATCAAGACCAAATGATCTCTGAAATTTTGACCACTTACAGTTGTGTTTTTAGCTCTTCATCTGATGAACTATACAGTTTTAAATCATCTGTAAAAAGAAGATGAGAAGGCTTTACACTTTGTTTCCTGTGAGCAAAATTGTAACCATGACCTAATCTGTTAAGCAGGCAGAATAATGGGTTAATCTTTATAAGTTCCCAAATGTATAAAAACATTATATGCACTCCAGACCTACAGTGCTTATATCACAAGTGCAGGATGATTGGCATGCCTTAAGTCATCAATCAACAATATTTGATGAGTCATTAGAAAAAAATAAACATAAATTCATATCTGTGCCCATGAAGACTCTTAATTCATAGACTATTTAATTTACAGAGAATCACAGCTTTAATAATAATATAAACAAACACTGATGAAAATCATTAAGGCTAAAATCAAATGATACATGTTTTATTTATTTATTATCTATTGAGAAGTAGTGCACTGATCTCAGTGGCCTATTTTCAGGCTCAGCCCATGAAATACAACCATGAAAACTATAACAAAATGCATTACAGAATAATTCCATAGTGTGGAAGTAAATAAGTAAATTTGCCAAATATATTACAAGTATAGTACAAGGGAAACACTCTGTATAATTGACCATGGGGGTGCAGGGCGGCTTGCCTCTCCCTGCAAAAAACATAAGTGTTTTGTTTTTTCACTGTTTTGGCTTTCAGTCTTTCTTTTGGGATCGGTCATTAGCCATTCAAGATTTGTGTACTTCAGTGTTTAGAAGTACATCGAGTACAAGATGTTACATGTTCAGACTGTAGCCACAGACCATGTCAAATATTTATGTCAGAGTAAGATATAGGAGTTTGTGGGGAAGAGGATGGGGTGGCCGAGGATGGATGTAAGGGTTGAGGAAGATGGTTTTGCAAGAGGTAGACTCATATATGTACTTTTCACAGTCTAATAATCTACGGTTATTGTACTGTTACCCTGACTCATGTGTTTGACAGTTGACTGGGTTAAATATTCTAACAGATTTTAATTGCAATTCTTCTTAAGACTTCTAGCTTTTGAAGAAGCAGCCTGTTTTTCTTATTATTTTTGAATTATTTTATAAGTTCATACATTTATAGGTACATACTAGGCTAATAACCATCATGCCTTTATAAGCCTAGCAGCACTACCCAACCCAATTATGCCCCTGTGTATCATGGCCATTTATTAGGAGGTATGTTAGGAAGTTTCTAAAGGTTATACTGGGGAAGAGGTATGTTAATTTGGGAACAGTTACTGTCTGCCTGTGCCTATCAGAGTCACTGTGGCCAGACCTGAGATGAATTTCCGATTTCCTATCTATTAGTTAAGGTTACAATTAAATAAGGTTAGGGATGAAGTCTGCTTCACATGGCTGGGGAGCTTGTTGCAGAGCATGAGCATGAGGATCCTCTGAGACATATCTGTCTTGCCAGCATGTCCTACTTGTGTTACAAACAAAATTAAATCCTTGGATCTAATGGTTCTGATACTGTTTATTTTGCAGATGTGCGAAAGATCCATCAGAGCTGGAACTGAGGATGCCTTGTATGCCAGGCAAAGAGCTCCTTTCAAAAACCTGTAGTAGACCAAGTATAAAGATTGGGCTTTAGGGCAATCCATATTGGGCAATGTGTTTATACCCTGGATTTTTCTAGGAAGGAATCTTTGTGGGCATTTCAACTGTGGCATTTGTCTGGTCAGGTGCATGCAGAAAGGGACATTATACTCAATGATGGGTCTGATAAGGGATGAATAAAGTGGCAAAATGACTTCCTTGGAGATGGATAGCATGCCCTTACTTAAAAGTTGGGTGACACAGAATAATTTTCTTACTACCTTGGCCACATGTTGGTCTAAGTCCAGATTACTGTCTACATATGTTCTCAGATCCCTAACTACTGGGTCAGCTCTTAGGAGTGTCTTATTGATCAAGTAATTAGTCTGAGTGGCAGTTTTCCTAAAAGGCACTATAATGCATTTCTTGGCAATGAGTTTTAATCCATGACTATAGCACCAGTTATTTGTCTGTGTTAGACCCACTTTTAAGATGTTTGTGTCATGGGGGGGGGGTCTAAGGCCTTTGACATTAGTTTTTACCTAGTTTTTACCTCTGAGAAGTAGATGCTAAATAGGAGCAGTCCCAGCACTGAACCCTGAAGTACCCCACTGGTGACCGGTCTCAGTGCAGGTGCTCTCACCAATCCTGACTTCCTGGGTTCTTTCTGTGAGCAGCTGGCAATCCAGAGAGTTATGTAGGCATTTATGTCCAGTTCAATGAGTTTGTCGACTATGCCTGAGTGGGGTATTGTATTGAATGCCTTGGCCAGGTGCAGGTTAGTGGTATGCTCTTTTTTCCCCTCATCCATTGCCTTGTTGACCTTCTCAAAGATGTTCACCAGGTTTATTAGGCATGACCTTCTCTTGACAAAACCAGACTGGGCTGGGTCTAGTGCATGAAGGCTGCATATGTCTTTGTTGATCATTTCCATTATAATACATTCCATGGCTTTGCACACTGGACTACTCAGACTAATTAGTCTGTACTTTCCTGATGGTAAACCCTTGTGAAGTAGGGTAATTGTTGCATTCCTCTTACAGTCCTCCATTCTCATGGTACAAAGCCTGTTTAGAGGCTATAGTTGAAAAGTTACTCCAGTGGTCCTGATAGGTCATGTTTCAAGCTATTTAAGAGGCCACCTGAGGTATTATAAGGGCCCATTGAGGCTGTGTTTTTGACCTTAACAAGCACCACCAAGACCTGCTTCTTTCTAACAGTTCAGGAAAGAGAGGGTTTATGCTAGTAGGTATTTCACTGGGGGACACAGGGGGAGTGGGGGGTGAAGTATGAGCTGAATTTGTCAGCCAGCAGATTTTCTATTTCATTCTGCTCACTGAAGATGGTACCACTAACTACCAGTTTGGCACATTGCTGTGTGTTGTCTTTGAGGTTGCTAACACAGCTGTAGAAGGTCTTGTGGTTGTCTTTAGCCTGTGAGGCTATCTTCATCTCATAATTGGCTTTGTTTGACTTAATTAGTCCTCTTAGTTTCCAGTTTAGTCTAATTAGAGAGCTCTTTTCATTATAAGAGTTGCTCCTCCTGTGTTTAGCCATGACTTTTTCCATTTTGGTTTATACTCTATTAAGGTTGGGATTCCATTTGGTTTTAGAGTTTGCTTTGGGCTTACTTCTAGTACATACAGCAGCTTTTATACAGCCATTTACATGGTTGTACAGGGTCTCTGTGAACAATTCTGCATTGGTTGCTGTGAACTCAAGGTTAGGAGGGGCACTGAATTTTGACAAACCATCACTTAATAGGATGTAGTTTGCTCTGCAATAGTTCCTAACTGTTATAGGGATTCCTAGGGTTACCAAGTTGATGTTTAGTTTGAAGGAGACATCTCTGTGGTGACCCCGCCTCACCAGTGATGATGTGATACTGGGGGGTGTGCAGCATTCCCCCATATTGGTGAGTACCAGGTCCAGTAAGTTTGAACCTCTGGTGGGTGTGTGCACTATCTGGTCAAGGCAATTTGTCTTAATAAAGTTCAGAAATCATTGTGCCTGCAAGTTTGAGGCAGTGTATATCTCCCAGTCTATAGAGGTATCAGTTAAAGTCTCCCCTGAAAAGGGTATTTGGTTTAATGGTGAGTGTCTCCAGCAGGTCCAGGTATGAGCTACGGTATTCTTGGGACAGAGGATAACATATAGCTTGCTAGGACATGGTATTGGACTTTGCCTATGGTGAGTTGCACATGGATAAACTCAAGGTTATTGTTTTATTTAACCAACCTAGAAGCATACTTGCTGCTAATCTAGATTAAGACTCCTCCTTTTGTCCCTGTCTGTACATCTGATAGTCTAAATGTGTGGAAGGCACTGAAGCCTTGCACTGCCAGAGTAATTTCTGTGGATTTAAATGATGTCTCGGTAGTAGCACACATGTCTGTATTCTCCAGAGTGAGAACAACTTGCAAGGTTTTGACTTTCTTGTTTAGGCTCCTAGCATTGAGCAATAACACTTTTAGGTTTCTTTGGATTTTATTTTCTATGTTGATAGGTTTGTCAATTTGGGATTGCATAAACAAGTCTTTAGGAGTATGGATAAAGTTTAAGCAATATTCGGAAGCTGAGTGGGGACTGGTGCGGACCACCTTTGCAAAGCAATGTTGTTTATAAACCATGTTCTCCCATGCTGACAAAAATTAAACCCCCTGGGAAGACACCAGAAACTAAGCCAATTATTGAAGTAAATGATATTTTGTTTGTACTGTGATATCATTCTTGATGAAGGTAGAATGTTGCCAATGCAAGTCACATGCCTGCCTGAGGTACATATTCAGAGAGATTAATAATGTCTTTCTTAGTCCAGGAAGGTATATCTCAGGTCATTAATGCCTACATGGACTATGATAGTACCTGTGGTGTAGCGACTTTGCGCATATGCGTAACTTGGTGGATCGTTGCTCCAGATAAGCAATTAACCATTATGTTACCCTTGTTCAGTCTGGTAAGTGGGCTAAATATGTGGGATCTACTTTCAACTGACAACAGTATGAGCCACCGAACGGCAAAACCACAAACTCACTAAACTAAAAGCTGAGTTGCATGGAAACTAACAATGCTGAAAGCTAAATCAGTGAAACTCACTTGAGTGGACTACAGTGTACAAAATAATAAAAAGAAAAAACAACAAATACACTACACTACATTATGCAGGGGGCAAGCCCCCTGCACCCCCCACCCCCCCGTTACTAATATATACCAACTCCAAGATCGCACTACCGTGGGGAAAAGGGAAAATTCCCTTACCCCACTGTACCAAGATCTCCAACAACTTTGTAAATGATACATATAACCTGCCACAATTAAGATCTCACCTCCTTATTGTGATTTACCTGTAAAATATATTTCAACCAGGACTCCGGGAGCGATTCTGCACAAATCCAACATTGTAGATGACGGTACATTCGTACAGCTAATAATACTTCCTTCTTAAATTTAAAGTGGTATGTCCTATATTCACAGTTCAAGTGAATTTCTCTGATTAGGCTTTCAGCAGTGTCAGTTTCCATGAAAGTAAGCTTTTGGTGCAGTGAGCTCATGCTTTTGCTGTTCGGTGGATTGTACTTTCATCAATTGAAGGTAGATACATCTGTGTGTCGTACATTGGTGCCCCCCTATGACAAGAGTCCTGGGTAATGTCTTTGTTTGTCTTATGGGCTTTGCTGTTGGGGCTCCGCTGAGTGTAGCCATATGTGAGGTTTTTGTTGTTGCTTTTGGTGACTGCTTTAGACATTGATGAGGATAGGAGTTGATATTTATATACTTAAAAGGTCTTTAAGGTTTGGGAAGATTGGTTTTCAGTGTCTCAGCATAAGTTGGTCTACATGTCTGGTGAACACTACATGTGTGTTTGATGTAATGTATGTTCTTGACAGCCTTATTTGTATTTGAGATTTTTTTTGCCTCCAGTGAAATTGTGTATGTGCATCTCTCGCATACTGTGTTTGTTTGTTAAACTCACTCAAGCCTGAAACACCATTTATTGTATACTTCAGTTCACACCCATTCTTCCTTATGGCATCCAGAACTTTATTGGGTCTGGCTTCTCTACCTAAATGACTTACAAGCTAATAATAGGTAGCATTAGAAAGGACAAGGATTATTAACAAATGACACTAAGACTGTTACTCTAGAATGTCCTGCAGTGGAGAAATTACTCTTTGTTTGCCACTAATCATTCATAGCTTCATATTTATGCTCATATTTTCATAACTAAGAGACCTACATTTTATTGATGTGTATAGTGCGAAACACCAATGTAGGTTAATTCACTGAAAATGTTGGTTTATATCATACTACACTGGAAATATTGCTAGTTGTTTGTTAGTTGTTGTTCTAACTTTCGGCTTTTCCCGGTTAGGGGTCGCCACAGTGGAACTCCGGTCCGCTAATGATTGGCAGTTGATTTTTACATACTGAGTTGCCAGCCCTGACGCACAACCTTCAATGAAGGTATGCCCGTTCACGCATGTCTCCATGCAGAAGACGCTCTAACTGAAAGTCGTACCGGACAGCGTCTTACTGTGAGGCGACAACGCTACCGCAACACCACCATCGCGGATTCAGTTATGAAAATAAACAATATTTCCATATGTACTTAATTCTTCAAAAAAGCAAGTGACTTTCAAACTGTTCCATGACATTATGTGAATCCTTGAATGTTGTTGAAGAAAATTGTCTTTAATAGTTGCTCTGTAAGTTTCACATAGGTTCATAGGTTCATCTTGACAGAGACCCAGTATAATTTGTATTGCTAATTATACAATTAAACATAAGTTTTCATATTTCTGTAAATAGCTCAATAAATGTGCACTTACATAGGAATTTCTTGTCATGTGAAAGCTTATCTTTGGTTAACAAAAATGTTCTAACAATATATGTCTAGGATATATAGTTTTCAAGATATGAACATTTGTTTGTGGAAGCTTATAAAATATCATCTGGGCTTTGTGTGCATGATAATATATTACAGTATTTTACTTAAGATTGTTAATGCACTCACTATTATTACTGTAAAGAATACTTCCTACTGATAACATTGCTATTTGCACAGTTCTAGTAGCTTTTATTGTTCACCAAATATTTACATTTGTTTATCTTATGCTTTTTAAGTTTATTTTTCAGAAAATGCTCTGGAATGCAAGATGTGTGTGTGTAGTCTGTTAGAGGTGTGATATTCCAGACCACATAGGTGTTAATGAGTTAAGGGTTAAACAGTTGCCTGTGAGCACAAGACAATTTGTACATTGTCTCAGGTTGCCCATATAAAGCCAAGCTAGCTATGGAAACATTTGGAAATTGCATATTGATGTTGTCCAGACCTGTATTTGGGTGGGCTACTGTAGGTTATGGACTGGGTTATAGTTTCCTTGGGTGGTCCCTGGGGTTTGGAACTAGAATATATTAGATTGTACTAAGATGTGATAGCAGTGCTGTTTAATGCCCATACTAGTTGCTCTAAGCTTGTCTCCACACAATGACTTTGTTTTAGCCAAACTAACTTAAAGGTTTTGGTTCTAAGGGTAGTTTCATAGATAAAATTTACTCAAGAGCAATACTGATTTGCTGGGTTGGTTTGCTGGGTAGGCAATTAGTTTTATAGATATATGGAAATCAATGGGTGGGAAAAGTACTTAAATAACTTCCACAACATGCAACAGCAATAAAGGTGTGTGTGTGAGGGGAGGGGACTTTAAAAGTTATATTACCACAAGGAGTGGGAGCCAGTGATGCAGCCTTTTATAACCACAACAGGAAAAGCATGGGAAGGTTGGGGAAAATTCAAGCTGCAAGAAGCAGATTTCCTAGAGAGGCATCCAATCAAATAAAGCCAATTTGTGGGCTCTAGTCCTATTATTAGAATTTCAGAAATGTTAGCTAAATGTCTCTCAGGGGCTGGAGCAGACACAAGGAAGAGGGGGGGAAACAAAAGAGCAGTGGAAATCAACTCTAAGCAGGTAAATGATAAGCAGACGATAAGACTCTAGTAGCAAAACTGGAATTTAAACAGCTGTAAAAGTACTGAAGCACAAATCCTGGAGCAGAATTCACAATACTGTCACTACTGCAATCCCAGAATAGATTACATCATCAGATTATGGAGAAATTTACCATTAACACTGTTTATGGAAACATGTTGTAATAAATGACTATATGAGGCTCAAATCTGGCAGTAGTTCACAGTTATGCCACAGCTGTGAATAAAATTACAAGATTAAGGCTCCAGACAAGGATTAAAATACAAACAGCTTACTTTTTACAATTAATTCTACTTATGGAGATAGAAGTGCAGTATAATGTAGAAACAATGCTAAAATCTTGCAGTAATATACAATCTTTCTAATACTGCAAATGGAGTTACAAGACTAAGGTCTCAGAACAAGCTAAAAATGCAGATATCTTTTGGCTAAAACATGGAAAAAAGCTGAGGAGTACAAAAAAAAAAAGAATTATTGTACAGGTCAATATAAGTGCAACTTAAAATATTTAAGCATAACTTAAATAAAATAGTTTTTCCCTTTTGATGAAAAGCTTCATTCTCATACTTTGGAGCTATTCACACTGTCAGAGTATTGAATAAAAGGCACAGTGTGGGTCTAGCTGTCTGTTAAATATAACATATTTTATCTTAATCTCTGAGTGGAGCTGAGGCAGACACAAAGAATAGGGTAAAGAACAGTAGCAAAGTAAACAGAAAGGCACTGAAATGCAACTTTAAGCTGTTAAATGATAAACAGTCTACACAACTCTACCAGCAAAACTGGAATATAAACAGCTGTAAAAGTAGTGAAGCAAAGACCAAACATTTTGTCTGATTTACACATCAATCACCATGCAAGCAGTGATGTCTTTCCATCATTCAGCTTTCCATATTTCAACTATGGAGCAAGAGCTGGTCCACCTAATCAAAAGTCACAGCAGTACGAGTAGCCATAAGGGGCTAGTCACCTACCCCCACCTTTGCAAGTAAGAGAATAAAATTGTTCTAACTGATCCATCATAAACCCCTTGTCCCTTATCTAATATATAATATATAATACACATGGCAATCATTTATTCATTTCTGCATGTTTACTTGTTTGTCTACACTGCAGGATAAAGTCTACTTCCAATCTAACATTTCCATTATATTGTGAACATCTAACAAAAACTGTGAGTGTAAACGATTTCTGCTTTCTAGTAATGACTTTCTTCCCCACCAACATTATCAGGATTAATAGCTTCATGCTTGCTCAGTGATACACATCATAGTAATCCAACAAGAAAGAGAAGTATTTAGTGTTACCCTTTGCAGCCACAAACATTCAAGAATCTTGTGTGATTCATTGCTGAAAAAGCCCAGTATTCAACATTCTCAAAGCAAATGCACCCAAATTTACGTTGCCCCCATGTTGCATCTCTATCACCCAGAAAAAATACATTGTAACTTTCTTGAAATGTAGAATATTGGCTAAGGGGCTGCAAGGCAAAACTCTGAAATCTGCTATACATTGTGATGCATGTTGGCAACAATAATTTTGTTTCCAAATGTGTAGATCAAGCTGGTTATGAAATTCCTCCTCTAAGGATTCAATCAAGCCAGGCATCTAAGCTTTCTTAGAGTAAGTCGATTCCTTATGTGTCTGAATAATCTAAGGCCCCCTTCTGTTTGGCTTCGATTACAAACCTCTCACACTGTCTTCTGTCAAACAGAACAGTGACCTATTTTATAAATTTCAGGCTATATCTAGTTGATTATAAATGAAAATCCCGTCTTTAAAACACAAAGGCAATCCTACATTGAACCCACTAAATATAGCCCTCCTTTACTAGCAAATGATCCCAATATTTAAAATCCAATGATGTCTTATACAAACAAGTTCAGACTGAATAGCCAGATCTGTTGTATACTGAAATACTCAGTTGGTACCACTCTTTCTAACCACTCCAGTATTCCAAGCCTTCCTAGGGCATACCTATTATGGTTCTATATTTTTTCAAGCAACAGATGTTTCTTCTGCCCATTTTCACCCTACTTCCATACTAAAACTTAAAGCTGGTTTACATCCTCAAACCTTCCATTTTAACATCTCTTGCCATTGAGCAATACAATTTGCCATTTGATGGCGGTAGTACAATGTCATATGCATTGCCATAAAATGCAGATTAAAGTCAGAGTCTGAATGCAACTGACATGATCATCTTGTTAAACTATTCTAGCCCTTTTATTTTCCTAGATAAAGGTTGTAAGTGCACTTCAGAGACAACTGAAGAATTCTCAAGGATTATCTTAAAGAAATACAGGTTAAAGGGAAGAATGCACAGTTACATTGCTTTTATTTTTGTGACACATTTAATTAAAATGCCTTCTATTTATATAAATGTCCAATAAACATGCAGAAAACAAAACCGTAAGTCATCTTAACAGTTTCTTGAACTGTGGGGGCCCAAATCATTCACATCTCTCCAAATATATGTAAATCTCATGACTTTGGGCAATGGGACAAGACTGACAATCAACACTGTGAACTTTTAATGATTCACCTTGTAACCTAATAATCTCTCAAAATAAACCAGCTTATTAAACGGTATCTGTTTGTCCTGTTATGTGTCTGTACAATACAGAAAAATATTGTCAGCAGGTAAAGATAGTGTGACTTTTCACAAGTCCAAATATACCCCTTACACTGATACCCTAATAAATCCTGCCGAGGGCTTAAGGTACAAAGTAAATAACAATAAAGACAAGAGAAAGCCTTTCTTTTCAAATTGAGAGGAATGTTGAGGCCTCACACCTTGGCGTCTGCAGTGGTGCAGCGGTTAGCATTGCCGCCTCACAGCAAGAGGTTCTCTGGTTCGATCCTCAGCTGGGGTGCCTTCTGTGAAGAGTCTGCATGTCCTCCCTGTGGTTGCATGGGTTTCCTCTGGGTGCTCCGGTTTCCTCCCACATCCCAAAGACATGCTGTAGGTGGATTGGACACTCTAAATTGGCCATAGGTATGAGTGCATGCATGTGTGTGCCTTCTGTGGAAGGTTGGGCGCTGGGCTGGCAACTCGACACTGTAAAACTCCACTGCCAATCTTGAGCAGACAGGTGATCCGCTGTGGCGACCCCTAACCAGAAAAAGCCGAAAGAAGAAGAAGTTGAGGCCTCACACCTGGCCTCTAACCTGTTAGAGGAAATTCTTATGCAGAAATGTTAGGATGAACTTCCTCAAGTGGAATTATTTAAGACATTATACTGCTACTAACTCTGTACAGGTTAAGATAGGAAACTACAACTATGTTCTGTTTACTCACAATATTGTTAGTCACATGATACTACAAGTAATAACTGTTGAATAGGGAAATTCTTAGGTACATGAATAGAAATATTGTTAGGCACATGACACTTTATAGCTCACAAGTAATGATAAGAAAACATGGTTATTTCTGTTTATTAAGTACACTGGCAGGCTTTTAATGTGACTATATAGTTCTATTTAGAGAGTATGCACCCTTACCCTTAGACAAAGACCTTGATCTGTCATTAAATGAGGAGCAAAGGTTTATTCAATGTGGCAGGAATAGTACACACATGTCAATAAATGAAGAGCAAAAGTGTTTTCAGTGTGAGATAGAAAAAGGTAACTGTGATGATAAGTCGATGAAGCTTTATTGGACATTATAGAAATAAGGTGCATACATCAGAAATGGGAAAATTGTGCTTATCAGTTATGTTAGGAAAAGAAGACAAGAAGGAAGAAAAGTACTGGAGAATATTCCACAACATCCACCTAAACTGACAGATAACAGATTGCCAATTTTTGTAATTTTGTGTATAAAAACAGCCATAGCTTGCTATTGTTCAGATTCACTTTTTTGTGGATGTCAAGATGCTGCTGTATCCTGTTCATGAATAAATCTGCTTGTTGCAACATGTCTTTATCTCCAGAAGACTTTTGTCAGATCAACAGTTCATGCATAAAAGTTCTGCAACAACTGCACAAAGTCTAGTGAAAACCTATAGGCTACCACAATTGTAAACAAGATGCCTAAAACCACTCAGACAAAATCTACACTGAGAATCATACAGGGGATCCTCAGCTATGGGCATGCTGCATCACAATCATGAGTTTTATATGTTATAAAATGTCTGACCAAGTATGAATTCACATTGATCCATATCAGTCAAAAATAGAATCAATGGAGCAACTCTCACACCTAAGATACTCAAAGTTCTCATAATCATGATTTAAAAACAAGACCATTCTGTATGATTAATTAAATTCTGGAAACTTTTATCTTTGTATGTCTCAGATATCATGAATTATTTCCTTAAATAGCACGCTTGCATTGTGAATAGGACTCACTTGTCACTGAAATTATTTCTAGGAGAAGTTGGTCTCTCTCTCTTTTTTTTTTTTTTTTGCAGATATAGCTTTATGGATATAGCTTTAAAGCCTGGTATCTTCTTCTTTGCCAATCTAGACAAAACTTAAGTTACTTCTTATGTAGTGATATATTTCAAAAGTTGGTTCACCTGATCTTTTGTATCTTTTGTTAAGGCTGGCAAATGTGGCTGTTGAAGGAAATCTCCAATCTCCAGCGGAGCAAATTATTCTTTGATGGTGACTCATACAGCAAAGGGTAGTAGGCCCTGAAGCCCTCCTAATAACTGCCCAGAAGTTATCCTTGTGGGTCCCATCTGATTCTCAGCTTTAAGACCATCATTTCCACCTTCACATGATAAAGGAAAAGGGCCACAAATGCTGGCATTTTGAAGAATTTTCAAATACTTCACCTCTGAGGTATGCCACTAAAAGTTAATTTTAACATGAAAAATCTTAGTTACCTACAATGTCACCATCTAAAGCTCCCATCTGTGTTTCTCAATATCCTTACATAATTGAAGCTGAGCTCTTCACCAGCCTGTCAAGTCAGATCTGTAGATTTACATTTGATTGTCTCGAGCTTAGTTTGGTACAGATAACATTTATTCCCTTATGAATGGCTTAAAACTCTTCTACAATCCAACAAATCTTAGTCTCTCACCAACCTGTTTTCTTACCTAATACCTTTGACTCAATCATCATCTTAGAACAGTCTGTAAACTTTTCATCATTAACTTAGTGACTTAGAAGCTAATAATAGGTAGCATTAGAAAAGGCAAGGAATTATTAACAAAATGACACTTAGATTGTTATTCTAGGATGTCCTGCAGTGGAGAAATTAATCTTTCCTTGCCACATTATTTATATTTTCCTATTTATGGTCATATTTTCATAACTGAGAGACCTACATTTTATTGAGGTATATGGTATGAAACACCAATGTGGGTTAATTCACTGAAAATGTTGGTTTATATCGCACTACATTGGAAATATCGCTAACTGATTTTTAATCAATCATTTATGTCATTATTATAGATCTAAGTCTGGAAAGAAAATGATATTTTAGGGAATAATGGGCAAATCTACCATAAGAGACTCCCAGGATTTCAATTATGTCTATAAGCCTCATTAATTTATAACAGCCAACCTGAGGGAGTCTGTGGAGTCCTGGATCTACCTGTAAAGTCTGAGAGTTCTGTACAACATTCCACTCTCTCACCATCAACTAGATTCCTTCAGAGAAAAGAAAAATGCCTCCCAGAATATTTTTAAATCTGTCTGGCTAGATTCTATTAAATATAAACACTAAAAATAATGACTCAAAAGTAATAAAACCATAAAAGGTGTTGATGCAGAAATGTCTGGAATGACTGAATTAATTTAATTCCACACACACACACACACACACACACACACACACACACACACACACACACACACACACACACACACACACACACACACACACACACACACACACACACACACACACACACACACACACAGATAAGACTTAGAAGTGATTTTTTGTCATCCAGTCATAACTTTATCAGTCTCTAATCAAAATGACGACAACACTGTTTAAATATCCTTATTGCATCTCATTAATTGGAAACAAACCAATAACATTCTGAAATAATAACATATGTCCAAACCAGCATCCAAAGTAACTAGAAGAAATTTATTACATCTCTAGCACCTCAGCATTAAACCTCTAGCAACATTCTGAAATATTATGTGATATAACAAAACATAGCTATGTAAAAGATTTCTTATAATCCATCCCCAGGATTTAATAAACTTTGTGCAGGTGCAGTGTATAGCCTTCCTGTAATGTATCTGTATACACAGCCACAGTTCCCCCTCAGCAGCATGCCATGCATATTAATGATAACGCACTGCCGAGGGTGAGCATATGAACAGGGATATTGAATCAGTGTAGGGAGATGTGTAGAAGCTACTCATGGTTGTAGATGCCTGGTGAGATGTTATGTACAGGGTGCAGCTCCCTGTGATGCACCCCACCACTGTTGAAACGATGCAAATTGTGTTAAATGTGTAATATATAAGTTATATGGTTTTATTTTTTTTTTTGCAAGTTTATGCAACATGGTGCAGAGTGCAGCAATGCCAAGCTGCACTTACATATTGACAGTTGACACCTGCTACACATGTAAAAATAGAAACTGGATGTAATCAATTATCATAATTATTTTATTTTTCCATTGTAATTTTTTTTTGTAATTGCTGTTTGCGCAATGCGGAGCAGAATGCCACAGAGCCAAGCACCGCTTATACATACATAGCCAACACCTGCCAGACATCTAAAAATCGAAACTTGATGTAATTAACTATTTATTTATAGGTTTGTTTACATGTGTGTCCACAGTGTGGCATGGTGCTCAGCAATGCTAACAGGTACCCTATTACTATATGTGAAGGTATACTAGTTATCATAATATCCAAGTAGCTAAATGGGTAGGTAGAGTTATGGCCTTATGTGTAGTAGGTCCTGGGTTCAAGTCCATAGCAGGCAGAACGTGTTTGTAATTTAATGTACAATTTTTGTTTAATAACAAAATTGTGAAATATGGCACTGATGCCCTCTGCTAAGCTTTACTCAACCATGCTAAGCACTGCCTAAACATGCCAATGGCTACCAATGTTTGTGCGGTGCTAAGCTTCGCTAAAACCATGGTTGTGTGAGTTTTCTCACTGCTCAGCTAAGAGACATAGAGCTTTTTTAAATGTTGCTCAATGATGTGTAAGGGCAAGAAAACAGCCTGTATTAAGCACAATAGGAAGGAATTCTGCACTATTCATTGGAGTTCAATTGGCTGTTGATATGACAGGTGGTTCTGGTGAAGGTGCATGCTTTTGGGGGCAGAAGTAGGGTTTTCAGGAGTCCAGGGTCATGGTTGGGCTCCTGGTAAAAAAAACATGAACCTAGGCTGCTGCAGAGCAGGTTCCAGGACTCGGAGTGTAAGGAAGAGGTCTGGGATCATTTGGCCAGGGAACTCACCAGTGTTGCTGGTATCCTCCTCACAGATGAGCAGTGTCATCACCATTATGATGACCTGAAGAGGAGAAAGAGGGAAACAAGAAGCTAGAGCAGGGAATGCCCCACAAATATGCAATTAACTGTTTTACTAATATGCAAGACGAATGTCTGCAAAACTGGTATACATAATGGTGTGCTTCTCTCCCAACAGCTGTAGCTGAGAGGGCTTGCAGTGTCAAGTCTCATGAGGGCTTACAGTGTCAAGTCCCATACCAGGTGCCTGGCCAGGCTGAGCCATGAGTGTGGTAAGTATGAATGTATTATGCTAACTGTAGTGCAATAAGCAAGAAAGACGAAAGCATTTACTGCAATAAAGTATAAACAAGAAAAACTGTAGTGCAAAAATGTGCAATTAGAGCTGTAGTGCAATAAATGAACAATAACAACTGTAGTGCAATAAATAATAAACAATATCAATAACAGTAAGCAAAATCGTGCACAGCAGGATAGTGTTGTCATAACCACTGGAGCAGAGCTGTATGCAATGATTGCCTATGGTAAGGTTGCTGCAGTCAAGTGTAACACTGTAACAGCTGTAGAATACAAAACAAATGGCCTGCAAACTGTATTGCTTAACTCATAGTACTGTCCAAGGTTGTCGCCAGGCCAATATCGGTCACAAAATGCTCTCTATTCCTCCTACATCCGGTAGTAAAGGTATATGGGTGAGGTAGCCCACTCCATGAACAGATATTGTCTGTGGACTTCACAGATATTTCAAAGCAGTATCAATAAAAAATGTTCACCAGCATTGTTGATTCTAAAATAAAGCTGTACTAATATATGCAGTATGGTTGTATTCCATGCATGTGTGTTCTACAGTCACTGCAGTCAATTATAATACTGTAATAGTTCTAGAATGTAAGAAGAATTTCCTGTAACTTGTATACGTCAGCTCATAGTATGGTTCCAGGTTATCTCTGGGCCAATATCAGTCACTTAGTAGTCAGCAGTGACTCAGTAGCTCAGTCTGTTAAATGACTTACACACAGTACATTTTTCCACACACAGTCTTGGGTTCAAATCCATTGGTGTAGCACTAAATTTCCAGTATCAGCCATGTAATGCTCACATTTTCTATCTCATCATAGCCCATATTATGAGTAGATATTGTGTTTAGATTTCACAGAATTTTAAAATCAGTAGCAAGAAAGTGTTCACCAGCATTGTCGATTCATAAATAAATCTATTTATTTGCAGTATGGCTGTATTTTTTGCATGTCTGTACTAAGTTTCTGCAATCAATTATTACATTATTTGCAGATGTCCCCTGCAGTCACAGTTATTGGGTTCTATCCCCATGCCTCTCAACTAAGCCATAACAGCTGTCTAGTTTATGCACTGTACACAAACATGCCTCTCAAGTGTCACAGTTTCTGGTAATGTAATTAAAACTGCCTAATCCGTCTGTCATGGGATTACCAGAGAAAGACTACCTGGAATGCAATGTATTACCAAATCTGCTTACAAAACATCTTGGTAATTGTATAAGTCCACATTATGTGAAAATGTTCTCTGTAGCTGTGTACCAGCATTTGACATTGCTTGGCCAATACTGACCCATGCTAACAGCTACATCAGCTGAGAGGTATGTATATGCTACATCAACTATAGGAGAATTGTAGTCACTGTACCAAAACTGACAACACACCTGTAGAGTATTTGTTATGCGTTTTCAGGGATATAATCTGCAATGCCACTAATGGAATGCATTTTTCTCTCTCCCCACCCCTTACCTTCATTTATTTATTACTGTTATTATTATGATTTAATATTAACATATGTTGTTAAACTAACTATATTTTTGCAAAATGTGATGTAATATTGTTATGTGTTATTATGATTCACTATTAACATACTTTGTTAAACTAACTCTTTTGTTGCCCTTATGGCTTACTTCTTACTGGCATGCTGTTACTATACTGATTGTTATTATGTTATTTACTGTTGTGTTAAGAATACTATACATTAATATGTATTTGATTTAATACTAACAATGGTTTGGTTATTACTAACTTTAATGTATTGCTATACCTCTATCACCACAGCACGTCAAGATAGGCTGGTTTCAACTGATCTCCCTACCTTGCCTCAACCGACCTTGGTACCAGGTCCCAGCACATCTGGGACCCAGACTGATGGTGTCCCATCTGCCTGTAGTGTCGGGTAGTACCCCCTCACAGGATGGGTCCCGGCCCCCAATTGGGTGTGGTGGTGGTGGTGGTGGGGTGTTGTCACCCAGGATGAGCTGCAGGTCTTGGTGAGCAGGATAGTCTACCGTGGGTTTGACCTCTATGCGCTGGACTGATGGCATGTTGGCTGACCTGGTAGGGCAGCCTTGCCCTGGTGCCCAGCCTTTGGCACTACCACCCTCAGGGCAATGAAGGAGCATTCCCGACAGTCCCATGGGTGGAGATGGGAGTCATGCTGATGCCTTCTGTAGGCACATGGGACTGGGATTCCATAACACCCTCCCTCTTCAAGGTGGTCACCCCATCATGTGTCACACACTGCCTCTGTCTGCTGTCTTGTCTGTCTTCTCTTCCTGCAAAACTTACATCCCCCACATGTACATATCTCCCTTCCCCAACATTCTAATCAGACCTTAAAAAAAAAGGGGGTCTCCTGTCCCAAAAAAATCGCCCCATACATAGCTCTCCATTTCGTCCATGTGTCCACCAGACACAAGTAATCTGGACCAACTGGATTGACAAAGCTGTTATGTTGTCCTCAATCCTCTTTCTGTGGGTGAGAGTTTAAATCCATACATGTATTCTGTCAAAGTGCACAGTTATTGCTGTACAAGAAATGGATAGCTATGGTTCTTTCCTACACCCTTCCTGCACATCCCTACCTGCCTCCCACTATGTTTTCCCCCTGCTTGCACCCCATTTCACCACTTTCCTATCTCCCCATTTTTCTTTTCTTTTCATTTTTTAGCTCGATGCTGCGTGGCATGCCACATCATGCAGCTTTGATAAATAAAGCTATATCGATTATATGTGTCCTTAAAATTCTATTACACATTTATAAAATAAACACCTGTCCCATGTTTCGAACCCGAAACCATTGCAGCTGCAGAACAGTGCATTAACCTGTCATGCCATGCAACTCTTACTTAAAATAGCGAGTTTCAGCATAGCTGTGTGTAAAACATGGTAGTGTTCCTGGGACTCTGGTGCAATAGTGCACCACTACAAAGCCAAAGACATAATAATGGATGTAAGTGAGGCCTCTAATAGCAGGTACATGTGCTGTTTTATCAGCAACATGTAGAAAGACACCTGCTAAGGTATAAATGGCAAACTTCATGTGCAACTGGGACCCTGGTACAGAAATACATCCATATAAAGCCTTGTAGATGTAGAACATGTTTGTCACAGCCTTTAGGTGTGCACATATGTCTGGAAAATACACCTGCTGGGGAAGTTACTCAGTACCTCAGTCTGTTAAATGCCTCATAAACAGTACATTTTTGCCACACACAGTCCTGAGTTCAACTCCAGTGGTGTGTTGCACTGAATTTTCAGTATTGTGAAGCCAGCAATTAATGACAGAGTCATGCACTCTTCATCCACACAATGCACGTCAAATTAATTGACTACTTTTAACTGATGGAAGTCATAGGCCTACAGGTGGGAGCACACTTCACGTATCCCTATAGCAAATGTATATGTGCATAAATTGTCACGTCATGCAGTAATATGCATTCACAGTGAATGTCAACTCAGGCACTGCAAATGAGAGCCACTAATATCAGAGTGCACCACACAATCCTTTTAAAGTCACAGTGCAGATTACCACAGCTGAACAATGAACATACACATTTGAAGTTCCTGCTTGTAACAAGGACTGCCCTAATACACACTGCAAACTACTACCAGACTGTAACACATGGCCTGGCAGATGATCAAATGGTGGACATATTCACTTATTTATATATATATATATATATATATATATATATATATATATATATATATATATATATATATATATATATATATATATATATATATATATATATATATATATATATATATACACACACACACACACATACACACACACACACACACACACACACACACACACACACACACACACACACCATCTTGCTCAAGGAGACGCCAAACATGTTGCCTAGTACTCTGTTATTAATACTGTTGCCTAACATACTTACCTTAAACACATGCCTTCACTGGAGTGTAGAGGGTACTCTCACTCTGGGCTTGGCTCTACAACAAGGCTGATACAGCTCACACAGTTACTCCTACAGATTGTTGTCCTCCAAAGTCTTTACACTCTCTGCCTGTATCTATTACCTGCAGTAAACTCCAAAAAACTCCAAAAAACAAGAACACTGCACAAACTGAGAAAAAACAAAAACGAGCTTGGAAGCGCTATCCCAAAAACTAATTTTATTAGCACAAGCTTTCGGAGGGCACAGTGTCTCTCCTTCTTCAGACAAGGAAAAAAAGCACACATCCAACTGCTATTATATATACAAAAGTTAATTAATCAATTTAAACTTAATTACTTAAAGGTGCATCTCTTAAAAAAAGTTCGTACTTGTGCCTACATGTACCCTGGTTTAAACGACCATGTTTCAATTAGTTGGGTTTTAAAATTTCTTTCCATGAAAAGGTGATATAATGCCTGCTTTCATTCAAGTTCTGAATCTTTTGGTATACAGTTACAAAGTTTATATGTCTAGTACTACTCATTATTTATTTATTTATTATTTTATATTTATATATATTTTTTATTTTGTATTTATATTTACATGTTTTTTATTTGTAGTTTAAATGTATAGATTTGGTTTATTGAAATGCAGTAATGTTTTTAAGTATGTAGTGTAATTTTAGCTACATAGAAGTGTTTTAGCTGAAGTTGTGAGTCTTTTGCATTTATTCACTAGTATTAATATTCTTTTGGAACATAACACTACTGTTGTTTGGTTTTTTAAGAGATGCACCTTTAAGTAATTAAGTTTAAATTGATTAATTAACTTTTGTATATATAATAGCAGTTAGATGTGTGCTTTTTTTCCTTGTCTGAAGAAGGAGAGACACTGTGCCCTCCGAAAGCTTGTGCTAATAAAATTAGTTTTTGGGATCGCGCTTCCAAGCTCGTTTTTGTTTTTTCTTATTACCTGCAGTAGTAGCTGCAGCCTATAGCACACCCATCTCTATGTAAAGGTGTCTGTTGCAGACCTGCCCTCTGTGATGATGTAGTCTCCTCACCACAGTAATGTCCAGCACAACATATCAGAAAGGGGCCCTAATCTACATGAAGGCCTTACATATTGTACAGTGGTTGCATGTCATTGGCTGATGATAGTACAAATCAGCTGTGTTGGCTGCAATTAGCATTTCAGAACCACAGACTGGTTTAGATGTAATCACCTGCTGCTGGGAAGCAAGCTTAAAAGGCAAGCAGCTGGCTATGGGGAACCATTCTGTATGAGACCTTCCTTACACAGAGCACACCATTGTGACAACTATGCTATCACCACAAATCAACAGAGGAGAGTACTGCACTCCATCCGGTATGTAAATGTTTTTGTGTTCAACAGGTTGCAGATGGGTGAATAGACTTACAAGGAATAGTGATTACAGCATTAAGCCTATCTTAGACCTGTGATAATGACATGTCAGTGACCTCCTGCTGTCTTACACCTACACAGGATGGACAAAACATCAAGGGTGCATTCTCTTTTGTCATTGTGGCACACTAGTCTCGTTGGAATGTTCCTTTATAGTGGTTGCAATAGCACACTGCTATTCATGTGGCATTGTTCATATGATATATTATCGAGGAGTTGCCCATAGGGGACAAACCACAGTATACCTGAGTGTTGGGTATATGATAATACAGCACTATCTGGCATGGCACACATGGGAATACCTGATTATTGCTACTATCTCAGTTGTATCCACACACTTTGCAGACTGTGGAGTATGACATGTGTGAGCAAGCAGTGGTTATTGCCAGCCATTTTGGTCTTGCTGTATCTGTACATAGTTTAAGTCTACATATGTGATCCTGTAATGTGTTCCCATTTTGTTGTCTTTCAGGAATTATGTACCATAGATGCCATGCACCCTTCTTAGATGCAGAGAATGAAATTATACTGCAAGCACTAAGGCAACATCGTCACATCTTACTATCCAAGGGGAGACAAAGCAGGGAAAAGCGGGCTGCATTGTGGGCAGACCTTATCCGTGATGTGAATGGCATGGGCCAGCAAGGCAGGACAAGTGAACAGGTTCAACACCGGGCAACTGACATGATAAATGTTGCATGTTGAAGGGCAGCAGATGTAGCCAGGAATCATGCTGTCACCGGTGGTATGCATACTTTATAGTGCTCTACTGTAGGTGCTGACTGCATGATTGGGTACTTATGATGCATTGCACCTGCCTATTATATCATTAACATAATTTAATGGCACTAGTGTAAGTTAAACAAGAGTCAATACTAATCAATACATCATTGCCTTTTAGATACTCTCAGCAATGTGGTGGGCGACGCAAATGCGTTGCCCATAGGTAAACAAAGCTTATCAGTCCATGGGCACACCCCCCCAGACTTCCTCACTCAGCATGGTGGCCCACCATGCAAACAGGTGCAACTAAGCTCCAATCATCTTAGTAGTTATTGGACACACCCTCTCCTGATGTCAGCTACCTTCTGTGTGGACACCAACATGGTTCTCTGCCTACATAGAGGGGATATGTACACACAATTACCTTATTATACTATTCAGTAACTCCACCTCATTTGCATAGGGATCAGTGCTAACAACCTGGAAATTATGCACTTCCAAGCCCTACCACATTAGCAACAGCACCAATGCACCACTGTAGATACTCCACTCAGGGCCCTGTAATACATTTCTGTCTCATAATATTAATTTTGTTATTTCCACATTTGTTTTTTATTTTTTTAAGGCATGTTTACACACTGCGGAGTGCTGTGCAAACACGCCCAGATTATTAAAAAATATATTTTAACATATTTTCTGTAACTTTTGAGACACACAGAGGATATTTTCACTCATATCTGTATGTGGTATGCCATTTCTGTTTATTTATCTACATTTTTACAGCCCCTTTTGTCTATCTACATTCCTGTACATGGAATTTTTCCATGTACACTACAGACACTGACACAGAGTCTGCAAGGCTGCCTATCTGCTTGCTGGATCACTCTACCTGCCTCATTTGCTTGAGATTCACCTGCTTATGAGGTGACTTGCAGGCCACGGAACCTTCCGTGTTGGCATGTGCATGCTCACCGCCCAGCAGTGCTTACTGGATTGCAAACCTGCTTACTTTCGTGTAAGCAGCCTGGCACGATGTGCACACAGTATAAAAGACCATATAGGCTTTATTAAATCCCCCCCAATATGTTTTCATTAAGAGCATAGAGACTTACATTAATTATATAAAAACATTTAATAAGAAGTAAATATTGCTGTATTAATGAATTAACCACCTTCTGTCTTCAGAATACTTTTAAAATGTAAGTGGTCATTTATGTCAGGAGATGTAACATTTAGTTCAATCTACCACCTGTATTCCTTTTAATCAAGCTTAGGAGGAATGTGGTAACCAAAAATAGGAGAAACCAAGAGAAGAGAAAAATATGTGCAAAAGAAGTGGTGATATAAAAATATGACTATATAGGGCCTTGATGTATACCTAATGCAATCTGAGTAGTTTAGGCACATACATTAAAAACAGGGGAATTACTAGTGGTGTTGAAAAAAGAGATAAATTAGACATAGCAGGGACAACAAAAACATAGGCATAATAGAATGTTTTGCTCTAATCTTTTTTACTCACTTTTGCCCCACAACTACTGGGCCTCCCCAGTGAGAACCCATTTGTTCCTTAACAGTGAGGATCACCCCCACGTCTACCAGGGCAGGAGCCTATATGGGAGTCATCCAGGTGAACATTAAGGATATTTGTATTCTCATCAGCATATTGGCAGTAACAGCAGTTTTTATTTAGGGCCCTAACCCCTCCCCTGAAAATGACTTGCACATCTGCATCACTGCATGGACTATCAGGTCTCCCTCTCACGTCCATTCATGCACAGTCATTCACATGCAGGACATGAACTTCAGTCACCAACTTGAGTATCCACAGTGCAATCTCTTCCCTACACTGGCTTTTGCTTCCATATCCCGAGATTTCTGTCCTTCAGTACCTAAGTAGCAGACATGGCAGGCTGGAAGCCACCACCCTCCTGCTCAGGATAGGCACCATTCATCCTCTTTACCAGCATCAACAGTCAACCTGGCCGTTAATTAAAGCTGGATTGTCTGGGCAGTAGTCAGGACTTTATCCCTCTACTCTACTGCACTGGCATAGTAGCAATAGGATATGATACTCCTAGGCACTTGCTGCACAGGAAAGACAGGGAATGAAGATTAAGCAAATAGCTTTACATATGGGGGCATATGTGACATAAGGGAGGCTGATGTTATTGGTCTGTAAAGCTACAACCCTTCAAATATTCAACAAAACATTATTTTTGGAAAAAAATATTTTATTATAATTGCTGCTGACTGCAACTAATTTCTCTCATTTATTTTTAACCTCAGTTTGCTTGCCTTATCTGAAGCAATCCTACTGGGCATGTGTGCAGGTCATGGCTGTTCTTCAGTGAAGGGAAAAAAAAAGCATCACTGTGCTGTATTGTAAAATAACTCAGCAAAACACTACTTTCCCAATAAATGCTATGTCAGCTCTCACCAGAACTCACCATATTTAATAAAAAATAAAATGAGGTTATTACAAGGATCAGTTATGCTGAGAGATGTCACAACCAGCACAATTAACTTTATTGGTGGGGTTATCATTTCAGTGATGGTTGCCATGGTTGCAGCAATTGTATGCGTAGTCTGAGTCCTCCTTCACATTGCTGCTATAATTCTGAGTCTCACTGGTTACAGCTGAGTTCAGACTGTGTGTCGTGGGCAACAGCAACAGAGTCCTTGATCACTGAATTGTAAAAACTATTGACAAAATAAAAAAACAATTGTTTTGTAGCTATTGCCATCCAGAAAGTTCAGCTGTATAAGAATTTACCATAACTGTAGATGTCCCACCAATCACTGTTGCAGTATTCCAAACTGTTGGGGGTTATCTCACCAAATGACCTGGACATCTAACCAGGATAACAAAGCCAAAATTTTCCACAAAGACATATGTCTGATTAATGACTTAAGCCCATGTGCGTAAGGATATATAAGTGAACATATGAGTGTGAATCTTCAGATTATCTCAAAGCTAGGAGACCTGGAGGCACCTGAGGAATGGTAAGGAAAAAAAGCAAAGGTTAGCTAAGAGGAAGGAAGGCAGAAAACATTTCCCCCTCTGTCTGTGGTAAAACAGAGGGCAACACTTAGACAGGAACAGTAAAATGGTAGGGTGGGAAGGAATACTACAACAGTGATTAGTAGGGCATCTACTGTTATGGCAAACTCATACACGACTATATTATGTCCTTCCTTAGATCATTGTTGCAGTACTCCAAACTGTTGGATGATTCCCAAAGTTACTGTGTAGTAAGGGATGATGGATCATGCATAGGGAAACTGTCGATCCAGTGAGAACAGATCTGGCAAAGGAGGCTCTGGATCTAGAAGGCATCTGCCCTACAGTGTTTAGTGAAAGTGTATGCAGAAAACTTATTTGTTGCTTTTAGAATAGCTCTGGAATCAATTCCTTTGTAAAAGACTTCAGAGAAGGCAACTGTTGAAGTGGAATTGGAATGGGCTTTAACTGTGGAAAGTAATGACTCCATGGTGGATTCAACAAAGGAAATGGATTTAGAAACCCATTTAGCAAAAATGTGTCTAGAGCAAAGGAGGCCCAGTTTGGCTTCCTGAAAAGAAACCAAAAGCTGACCACATTTTGAATGTCTTTGGTCTTATCCACATAAAATCTGAGTTGCCTGTGCACATCCAAGGAATGAAAGATAGAGTCACTGTTATTTTAATGGTGAGGGCAGAAGATGGGAAGAGTAATGGCCTGGTTGAAGGACAACTCATTGACCACCTTTAGCATAAATGAGGGGTTGGCCCTCAGAGAAAACCTATCCTTATGAAAAATGAAGAAAGGGTGGGAAGACATAAAGGCTTGAAGCTCAGAAACCCTTTTAAGAGAAGTTAAGTGTGAATAGGAAAATGGTTTTCCATGTATAGAATTTTTTCAGACATAGAAGACACTGGTTCAAAGGGTGGCAAAGTAAGTTTTTCTAAGACAAAGTTTGGGTCCCATGGAGCAGAAATAGCTTTTCTAGATGGGTTCAAATGAAGGATGCCCTTCAGAAACTGCTTTACCTGAAGCCTAGAAAGCAGTGGTGGGTCTAGAGGTAAGCATGCAGAAATGGTGTGATTTAACAGAGGAGTAGGGTAGACCAACTTTTAACAACTCACATAAAAAAGAAAGGATAGTAATAACCCCTGTTTGAGTAGGGTTCTGTTTTGTAGTACACCAGGCAGAAAATATTTCCTATTTAGATAAATAAGACTTTCTAGAGGTTAGTTTCCTTGCCTCCTGAAGAATCTGAAGTACTTCCTCAGAAACTGATGTCTGAAAGGGATAAGAATCCTAACATCTGAACTGTCAAACTAAAAGACAAGAGGCTGGGATGAAGGAAAGATCTCTTACATTATGAGAGGAAGTCCACTCTGTAGGGAAACCTGTGGTGATATTCCTTGGCTAGATGATAGATAAGGGGGGTCCAATGTTGCCTGGGTCAAAAGGGAGTCACCAGCAAGATTTTCCGATTTTTTCCACTGGATCTTTAACATGACTTTTGGAAGTAGAGGCAGAGGAGACAAGGCATAAAAAAAACCTTCCTTCCCAAGGAAAGGACATGGCACCCATCCTCCAGTCTTGAGGGCAAGGAGTCCTAGAGCCAAACAGAAGGAACTATTTGTTGTGAATGGAGGCAAATAAGTCTGAGGAATGCCCCACTTGTGAACTATTTTGCTGTTCGACATCCATTTGTGATATCTTCTCTGGTTTTGCTTAGAAAATCCACCAAGACATTCATTGTCTTGTCAGGAAATGTTAAGTACTTGAAAGGAGAAGTTTGCTTTTATAGCCTGTTACCAAGCTAGAATAGCCAGTCTTCATACCTGATCAGATTTTCCCCTCCTCCCTTGTTTATATACCACATTTCCTTGCCTTGTCTGTGAATATTCTGAGTGGACCTGAATCCATGAGTGAGAGAAGACTTGCAGGGCTTGAATCAGTGCCTGCATTTCCTTTACATTGAGTGGGGGACCATTGCCCCTGGACTCTTAGGGACCCTGACTATGTCCCCAGGCTAGGTCTAAGGCATCAGTATTTAGGTCCTGTTAAGGAATCAGAAGCTTGAAAGGAAGACCCAGGTTGAACTTTACCTGAAACATCCACCACTGAAGTTCTTTTTTCAAAAAAGAAAGAAGTGGGATCTGAGTGTTCAGAGGATGACAATACTGAGACCAGACAAATTCCAGGTGCCATTGTATCTTTCTTATATGTAGTCTTGCAAATGGAACCATGGGTATGGACACTGTCATGCACCCCAGGGCGCTAAAGACTTCCCCTGCAAGGTAGAACTGAAGAGGCAGAAGGAATTAAAACTATCTGGAGAGGGCCTCTACCTTCTCTGTGGTAGGATGGCCAGCATGAGGTGTTTGTCTAACTTACAGCTTAGAAAGACCAGGTCCTAGGTAGGGGGAGACATGGATTTCTTTAGGTTTATTGTAAACCCCAGATTCTGTTGGCTGGAGATAGTGAAGCTGAGATGCTGTAAAATAGTCTCCTGAGAAGATGCCTGTATTAACAGGTCATCAAGGCATGGAAAAATATGAATGCCTCAAGTTATGCAAAAGGCAATAGCTAGAACAAGTAATTTTGTGAAGAATCTGAGAGGGGGTATAGATAACCCAAAAGGTAAACTGAAAGCGTGATAAACAGGTGTAAGTCTTTAAAAAATCCTATATGGAGAAGAAGAATGAATGAAGCTATGGAGATAAGCATCCTTCAAATCCAAAGATACCAAGAAAGCCTGAGGAATGTAATGGGGATGAGAAAAAGTCTGGAATAAAGCTCTTTCCCTACATGCTGTGGGGGAATAGGTTTGATTATACCTTATTTGTGAAAAACTTGCAGGATAGGTGGTAAGAGATCCAGCTGTTTGGAAGGTGGTGGTGAGATACTTTTGAAGAGTGGAGTCTCCTTACAAGTTATTTTGTAACTTTGTTGGATGATGGGTGGGACCCATTTGTCTGTAGTTATGAGTTGCCAATCAAGAAGGGATGAGGTTAGTCTTTTTGACAGAGGGTGGGATGGACTGAGAAGGACTGGAGGAAGCAAGAAAAAGTCAGGCTGACTTGTACAGAAAAGGCAGATTCTAAGACTTGGAGTCTCTGGCAGGTTTGTCCTGAAATCACATCCTATGCATTTTCCTGCCCTTCTGTGCAGACCTAGGATCCCTACAAGAAAAAGATGTGTGCTTAGTTGGCTAGTTTCTTTTATATATAGGAACAGAAGTGAAAAAGATGTGTTTGAAAATTTGCATTATTTTACCTTGTTCTTATAGGTTCGTAGGAGGTTACTAGGCTAGCGGCCCTAGAGCCCTAACAAGTCTAGCTATGTTAATCCCAAGTTGCCCCAATTTTCCTTGGTTAGATGGACATAATTTGCACAGCGAGTCTATTACCAACACTGACTACCTCTGTCCATGAGGGACATGGGTGCCACACCCGAGGTGAATTTGTGGTCTCCCATCCATTTGTCTAGGTTGCACTTGAATAGAGTCCATGAGGAGCTTGGCTTCACATGAATGGGAAGTCTATTCCAGAAGAGTGGCAATCTCTGGGAGATATATCTGTCTCTCCAGTATGTTCTCTTTATCGCGCAAGCTATGTTAAGATCCCTAGAGCAAGTGACTCTTGTGCCATTTGACTTGAGGATGTGTAGCATTTTCATTAGGGCAGGGTTGAAGACTGCCCTGTACGCCAGGCACAAGTTGCCTCTCAGCAATCTATAAGATACAGAGTACAATGAAAGGGCTTTCGGTCTATCCACATGGGTCATGGTTTGAAGGCCTTGTATTTTCTTGGTGAGAAACCTCTCTGGTCTGTCCAGCTGCCTCCTGGTGAAGTACATGCAAAAGGGAGCATTGTACTCTATTAATGGTCTGTTGATGGTCATGTACAGTGATGTTATAACATCCTTAGACCTGGATGCGATGCCCTTACTTATGAGATGTGCAGCGTAGAAGGCTTTCCTTACCACTGTGGAAACTTGGTGGTCAAAGTTCAGATTGCTATCAACCTGTGTTCCCAGATCTTACACCACTGGGTTTGAACTTACAGAGGTTCTGTCAATATTTTAATTAGCAGGGAATTCCATTTTGCCAAAGGGGATAATAATGCACTTTTTTGCATTTAGTTTTAGACTGTGGCTTTGGCACCAATCATTTGTCTGTGTTAGCCCCTCCTGTAATATGTTAACATCATTGGGGGACTTGATGATTGCACCCAATTTGTAATCATCAGTGAATTTAGTAAGCCAAAGGCCATCTACTTTAGCCTGGACTTTCGAGAAATAGATTCCAAACAGTAAAGGGCCCAGCACAGATCCCTGAGGTATACCACTGGTGATGGGTCTACTGGTAGAGGTGGAGTCACAAACTTTAACAGTACGTGTTTTGTCAGAGAGCAAATTGGCTACCCATCTAATGACATAAGGGTTGATCCCCCAGCTGAAAGAGTTTCACAATGATACCTTTTATTTATTTATTTATTTTATTTATTTCCAGTTTGATTTAAAATATATACATTTGGAATAACATTACATTGAATACAGTTAGTAAAAAGCAAATACCATCATTCAGGAAGGTAGATACAATAGATTTAGTAGTTTCCTTCAAGTAGCAGGTTTGACTGTATGAGAAGAAGGTCTAAGGTTAGTAAAGTTAGTAAAACAAAAACATACCTGAGTGGGGGATTGTGTCAAAAGCCTTGACTAGGTCAAGATAGGTGGTATGCACTGTCTTACCTTCATCCAGGGTTTTGGTGACTTTCTCGAAGAAGTCTACTAGGTTTAATAAACATGATGTACCCTTAACAAAGCCAATCTGGGCTGGGTCTATAGTTTGAAGTTGCCTATGTTCTTATTGATAAGGTCCATGATGATTCTTTCCATGGCCTTGCAGATGAGGCTGGTTAGACTTATGGATCTATAGTCCCCAGGGTCAGTTGATGGCTCCCCCTTTTGTACAAGGGGATTACAGTTGTTGTTCTTCACTCTGCCAGAAGAAAGTCAGTTCTCAGGCTATGGTTAAAACGTACGCAGAGTGGGTCCACTAGGTCCTGTTTTAGATTGCTTAGTAAATAACCATGGATGTTATCTGGTCTACTGAGACAGTGTTTTTGGCCTTAGAAAGCGCAGATATGACCTGATCTCTAGAGATACTAGGCGGATGACTGGTGTCAGGTATCGTTTTGGGTATGGCTGGTGAGGACTGGGGGGTGATGTTTGCACCAAATCTGTCAGCTTGCAGGTTGGCAATTTCCTCCCATATAGTATGGGTTGTGCCATCTACTACCAGTTCTGCACATAACTGGCTATTCCCTTTTATATTTTGGATGTAGTTAAATAATGCCTTATGACTATCCTTGGCTAAAGATGCTAGTTTAGCTTCATAGTTAACTTTAGAGGACTTTACAAGATTTCTTATTTCCTTGTTCAAGCTGTGGAGGGAATTCCTCCTCTGCTGAGTCAGTTCCCTCCTGTTCTTAGACATCAGTTTCTTCCTCTTGTTATATAACATGTTTATACTTGAGTTCCATCAGGGTGGTTTGTTTTTTTGTGAGAACCTGGCTTTGATCTGGTCATGTACAGCCAAGTCTATACAGTTGTTTAAGTGTTTATACAGAGCATTTGCATACATCTCTGCATAGGAGTCATTATTGTCTATGATTGCGGGGGGTATAAAATTTTTTATACCATTGTCTAGTAGGCTGTAGTTTGGTTTGGAAAAGTTTTTCAATTATTTTGCTCTTGTGGGGGTGTCAGGTCCAACAGTTACTTCAAACGAGACTGATTTATGGTCCGACCTTACCAGGAAGGGTATCACACATGTGGGAGTACAGTGACCCCCCCCCCCATGCTGGTGAGTACTGTGTCTAGGATATCTGAGCAGACTATCTGTTCCAGAACATTTGTGTTGGCAAAGTCCAGGAACCTCTGTGTGAACATTTTTGTGTTTGTGTATGTCTCCCAGTCGATGAAGAGATAGTTGAAATCTTCCATGATTAATGTGTTGGGCTGCATAGTGAGTGACTCCAGTAAGTTCAGTTAGGTGGTGTGCTTTTCTTGGTTAATAATGGGGGACCTATAGCTAGGAATAATGTGGTAATCTACTTTGAGAGAGTCATACTGTATGACCAGTCTTGAGGTGTATTTGGCCTTAATGAAGGTGTATACACCGCCACCTTTGGTTCTTTCATGCTCATTTTGAGGTCTGAACATGTTGAAGGTATTGTAGCCTTGCATGGCTGGGGTACTCCCCATGGCCTTGAACCATGTCTCGGTGACTGCACTGATGTCAGCATCTTCCAAGGTGAGGAGGCTTCCAGTGAACACAGCTTCCCATTATGACTTCTAGCATTAAGCAGCAAAACCTTTATCTTTTGTCAAGTGGATTTTGTTACGTCAGAAATGTTGTTGTTTTGTCATTGCCTAAAAAGGCACTATGGGGGAGGCGACTTTGCCAGTATCTGAAAGCCTAGAGGAGACAGGTGCAGACCATCTCTGGCAAAGCAGCGAGGCCTGTCAACCATGTCTTCCCAGGCTGACAAATACTGGATCCCCCTGGACTGACACTAGAAGCTAAGCTAATTGTTGAAGTTGAACATTTTTTTTAATATTGTGGCATCATCCTAGGTGAAGGTAGAATGTTGCTTAGGGCTAGGGTCATACCTGCCTGGGAAGCATAATCTGAGAGCTCAGCGATGTCTCTCTCCCTCTCTCTTCATATAGTCCAGGGAGGTACGTCGCAAGTCATTCACCCCAACATGGATTATGACAGAGTCATAATGGTACTTGTTGTTGAGTGACTTGAGTGTATGCATGATTTGATGGATCCTGGCACCTGACAGGCAGCTGAGTGTAACCCTCTCTTCGTCCAGCCTGGTGAGGGAAACATCCATGTGTCTCACTATAAAGTTACCCATGACTAAGGTATAAGGTGTTTTGCCTTAGGGGCTTATTTGCTGACACACTGGTGTGTGTGTTATAATGAGTAGTGCTGACTATTTGCATAGCAGTGGATGCAAGTGGTTTACGTTTGGGAGGTCCCTGATTTATTAATAGGCTTCTAGTGAGTACCTCCACGTATGTGGGTTTATGTGTTGTGACCTAATTTTGTGTGAGAGGTTAAGTGTGTGTGCTGAAAACATGTTTGATGTCTGGTTTGTTGTTACGTGAGAGAACTGGCTCCAATTTCATAGTGCAATTACATCTCTCACATAGGATGTTTGTTTGTTTTAGGAGTAAGTGGTTGTCAGTATACATGAGGCAATTACTACACTGCCTCAGGATGCCCATGTCAATCAGTCTGGTCGGAGAAATGATGGGAAACTGCCTATCCATTATAGCAAGTTTTTTATGGTATATAGTATTAGGGAAGGGAGTGGGCTAGTTAGACTATTTTTTTGTGGTAGGACTAACAAAGGGGCTTGTTTTATTGAAGGATACGGATGATAAGTGCGGCAATGCTGCTCAGTGCACAGCTGAGTTGCCTGTAGTGCAGCAGGAAAGCTTAGAAGGGTTCCACTGACAGATGTCTAGGGAAAAATTTTGTTTCAAGGTTTTTGCATTTATACAGGGCACCGCTAGCTCCTGCTGCATAGTATGCAGCAACGCTCAAACCCAAGGCTTAAATACAGGCAAAAATAAACATTTTCAAGCTAATCTACCAACAGGAAAGTACACAATGTACTTTCCTCCAGCAATCCTCAGCTCATACAAGGCTGGATCTACACTCTTCTGCCACAAGGGTGCAGGAGAGCCCTTCTTAATGTAGGATGGCTGGTTTAGTTTCTTTCCATCTTACATCTTCTAGTGATTTTTCTAAATTATATAACTCATTCACAGGTAAACAAACATAATTTCCTGTGGGAGTGTTCTTAGATTTCCACTTTCAAATAATTGGGTTTTTGCCAGTCAAAAACAAAAGGTCTAATAATGGTCCATCTGAGTGTTCCATATTAGCTTCAGTGTTCAACAATATTAAAAAATAGGATGGTCATATGCTTATCTTTCCTGGCCAAAGGTTATCACAAAAACTGCGTTTCTCAGCTTTGAAAGTTATCAGTTTTTCATACTCCCAAAAATATGGAGACAATCACCAAAGTCTGACCCACACTTCTAAAAATCTCCAATTCTCCAATGCTCCATTTTAAACTCAACCCCCCCCCCCCAAAGGTAGGTCCCATATTTTATAAACTACTTATTCTACCTTTCTCTGCCTCGGTTGCAAGACTAGATAATTTTTATTCTGTAGGAAAATTTTGAAAGATTTCAGGTTTAATGGACTTTTAACTAAGCCAGCTTTGTAATCCAAAAGTTTTATTGTATCTGACTTTAATTGTGCTACCTTTTATATAAGACCATGATTACCTTTGCCTTGTTGTTATTTGGAGACACAAAATCTGGCTGTGTAATTCCTCCTTGAATCTACATATTCTGCGAAGTGATTACTGAAAGACAACTCAACATTATCTTCCCACAGAGAAAGAGATGTTGCTGAAGTATCTATGAGGCTTGTCCAATTATTTAAAAAAAATATTTTATGTTTTTTCAAATATTCCCCCTTTACAAAAAATATATTAACCTGCCAATGCCATGGTTATACATCTTCAAGCAAATTAAATCTTACATGCAATGAGCTGTGCACTGAAAGAATGGCAGTTTTAATGTGCAAAGAGCTACTTTCTGGTGATCAAGAACTTATCTATTTTGGAAAAAAATATATACCTGGGGAAGAGCAAGTAAGCCTGTTTGATATCCTGTGCTACTCTGTGTAAGTGACAACAGTTGTTGTGAATGTTGTGTATTGAAGCAAAAATATACCTCAGGTGGGGTCTCTAACCACTCTAGTACCTGTTTGGACTTTATCTAACTCAAAACATTATTCCAATCACCTCCCCCAAAACACACCTATCCCAAAACACACCTATCATGAAATGCAATCCAGTCCCTCAAAATGTACCTCATATTCCTTTAAAACATTCATGGTGGAATATATACATTAATAATAGTGATACACTGCCCAGTTCTGCAGTTGTATGGTATAGAAGGACAAAGCCCTGATTATGACCCAGATAAAGTAAGTTCAATTACTGGTTTTAACACTGGGAGATCTGAGCAGGAAAGAATAGGTGGGAATGACAAACATCAAGTTTTTACCTGCTGTGGGGAGGACTGGTGATCTGTCAGCTGCTTCACTATATGCTAGTGGTGACTTGCAGGCTGAACAGCCACACTGGAGGTGTAGGCCTGGCCTATCAAGATGGTGATGCAGTCTCATTAGCATGCAGGTGGGAGCACTCACATGCAGGGAGAAGGCAGGGTAAGCTATCAAAGTGGTGCAGGTGCCTACATCATTCACCAAGGGGTAGGGTTAGGGACTTAAACATAAAATCTGATAACTATTGGAAAACTGGCCTCTGCAATCAAATCTTTCCCTATAGAGAATTAATGGGCTGATTCATTGCAGAAAGCTTTTGTTCAGCAGGTAGTAGGGAGTAAAAAACATGTTAAAACAATAATATACAGTAACTCAAACAAACTCTCCAAACCATGAAAACAGTTAAGGTAGGAAAGCTCCCCTCCTGCAGGTTGCCCATTTTATATACTGCCCATATACAACTAGAACATGAATCCATGTAGACTGTCATTTTCAGAAATGAATAACCACAAAGAAACTCAGATTTTGTTGTTTTGTTGTATCAGCTTAACAGAAAAAAATGAATCAGTTTTTGTTTGACCTAACAATAAAGTGTCACAATAGATAAAAACACTAAAAATTCCTCTCAGAAATAAGTCTTACAGTCATAATCCTATTACAAACAGAATGTGCCTAATTTATCTAATTTTCATAAATAAAAAGCAGACCAACTACAATGATACCACCTGATTAGTGTTATAATTTAGTCAGTGAGTAATGTTAAAAGCATAACCTGAAACTTCTCCTTTATGATAAAATATCAGTAAGCTATAATGAAAACAGTAGCCAAACAATTAGATTCCAGTTTAAAGTCCCTTTGTAACCAATTTGTACGGGAGCAGATCCCCAGTAGATTCCAAAATATAGTATATTCTCTCAATGACCTTTCACTGTTTGTTAGGAAGTGACACTAGAAACCCAGTGATATCTGAACCACCGATCTGTGTTGCTCCTAACACTGTTTGGTAATCAGAACTCCCCTCCTATATGATAATTGGCATAACAAGCAATTCCTTATCTCTGAACATCTTCTCATCCATTGCTCGGATCAATAATTAAGGACCAGCCAATTACAAATATTACAATACCAGCTATGCATGCAAGATTCACCCTCTGTAAGCCAGGCTGGTAAAAAATATTTACAGACAATTAACACTTTTCATAATAATATCATCTGGATTACAGGGTCAATAAACCTACAGATAGTTTAGAAAAAATAAAAGGACAGTGTTGAGACAATCAGCGAATACACTGCAGGGTGTAAAGCATAACAAAATTGAAAAAATATGACCCCATGTGCAAAATGAGAAAACAGGGTTGCAGATAGATGGATGGATGGATGTTTACAACAAATCTACTACAACAATATGGATAACAATCATTATTTATAATGACTTCTGTTTATATACTTCTTCAGCTTTCTTTTTCCCTTGAACTGTGTTCAACATCATCTCTCAAAACAGGGCCTATCAGGTCCGGCCCATTTTAAAAGAAAATACAAAAAGCCTGTGTATATGTCAAACAAGTTCAGTATCTCAGGGTGCAAGTAAACAGTTCAACTTTATGGAACAAAACTCATATCATCATGCAAATAAAATAAAGGTTAACATTATGGGGGGGACTCAGTAAAGCCTACATGAATTATTTTTGTTTACACTTTGTGATACAATATGTACATGTATGCAAACAATTTTAGATTCAGTAAGTGCCGCTTAGTGGAGCATACACACATGGAAACAGGGAAAATATTGAGGAATGCAAATTACCTGATATGTAGGTTAATCTTATTCAAATGAGGAAGGCTGAGCAATCTAACAAGCAGAAAGGCGTCTGTGTAGACTCCATGTCAGTGTTCATAGTGTACATGGAATTTTTCTGTGTACAGAAGTCTATGCAGACAAAAGGGATGTAAAACTCCAGAAATATGGACATACCTTCCCTAAAATTGTTATATACCACAAACAGATATGTGCAAAACTAATATTATGGATGTCAGAAAGAGGAAGGGAATAAGTTAAATTAATAATTTTTTAATAACCTCAGTATGGTTGCATTATGTGCCACAGTGCATAAACATGATTAATAGAAAAAAAAAAGAGGAAAAAAATGTATGTTATAATATATGTCAGAAATGTATTATATCACCTTGTGTTGGGTCTGTACAATGGTGGATTAGTGCTGTTGCCCAGTTCATATGGCTATGAACTATGTAGTTTCCAGGTTGTCAACACGGACACGTATGCAAATGAGGTGGATGCCTTGAATAGCAAAAAGGAGTAAGCATGTCTGCATATCCACTTTGTGTAGGCTCCCACATCACTGGATATGGATGCCAAGACGGTAGTCTGTCCAGTCACTTTTAGGATTATTTAATTCCCACTGTGTGTGTTTGCGCTGTGCACCGCATAGCTGAGAGTGTTCCCATGGAAAGACCACCCAGGTCACAGTAATGATGTAGGCAGCAAGCAATTAAAACCAGATATATTCATTTATTGATTTTGACTTTTGTCTAAGCTATGCTGCCAACGTGGTCACGCAGCACACTACACACCTGACAGTGATGACATAGGCAGCAATGAATGGAAAGCAGATATATCCAATGAATATTTATTATTGTGTATAAGCTATGCTGAGCAGCGCAATTCATTCTGCAGCATTGTGCATTAAAGTAGGGCCATTAAATGATATTAATTACATTCTAGGCAGGTGAAATGCATAATAATTAGCCAAGCACATGTGCTGTACCTACAGAAGACCTGTATAAAGTATGCATACACCCTACAGTCTGATTTCTTCCAGTACTCGGGACCATTGGAGTACAGACTTGGGAATTTTAACTAAGATAATGCTAGGGGTTGCTGCAGGTCTGCTATATCTGTATGTGTTAGATGCTGACATCATTGCTGCTGGTGCTGCTGACAATAGGCCTAGGCTGAGAAGGAGAAGAGTGTTCAGGCCCAGGGTAACCTTCCAGGAGCTACACGAGTTGGAGATTGTAGAGAGCTACAGGGTGGGCAGGGGCATATTACAACAACTCACTAAGCTCTGCCACCCTGAACTCAAGCCAGAGCTGATAGAGGGGAACCCATCCAGCAGAAATAAAAGTATGTGTAGCCCTTAGAATACTAGCTACAGGTACTTTTCAAAGACCAGCTGGGGACATGATGGGGGTGTCACAGGCATCTACATCTCCACCAGTTCCTGGATGCTATGCAACCACATGCCAGTGAGCATGTATCTTTTCCCCTCTCCCCTGAGGTGAGGGCCAGCAATATATAACAGTTCTATCATGTAGCACACTACCCTGAAGTACTGGCTGCCATAGATTGCACTCATATACACATCAAGGCACCACCTGGTGAGCAGGGTAGACTCTACATTAACTGCAAGGGGTACCACTCCATCAACTGCCAAGTCATGTACAATGCCTAGGGGATTATCCTGAATGTATATGCTGGCAGCCTTGGCAGTTATCACAGCTCCCATATCTGGCACACATCACAGCTGTCCCAGATGTTTGCTAGGGGGGACATCCCACATGGCCATTTACTGGGGGATGCTGGCTACACCCTGGAACTGTGGATGATGACACCCATCAGAAATGCATACACACTGAATACTGCAGGGCTACACCAGATATATCTAGGCACTGGAACCGTGACTTCAGAAACATAAACACACGCTCTATGATGTTCCTAGTTTGTGCATGTGCCTCATTATGGCATTTTTCTGTGGGTGTGTACCTTAAGACTACCAACTGCCATTTTAATGTCAGACTTCAGCCGGGGTGAGTGTGATAAGTACTGTGATCTGTAGTGTGTAAGTCTAGATAGGTAGGAGGTCTAGTTTTACTCTAGGCCACTTGGTGTGTGTATGTGCATATCTCCCTGCAAAATAAATATGATCACCACACCGACTTAGAAAGAGGTATGGTTTTGCAGTATTTTGGTTGTAGCAGCTGACATTGGCCTCCGAATTCCAGACCACAACAAGGCCTGCTGATGTCATCTAGCATAACATTACCTAAAGACATGTTAATAGCAGACTTGAGCTGTGGCACCTTTGTTACGTAGTGTATACCATTGGATAGGCGGGAATTGCAGCCAGCTTGGAGTGTGTGTGTGTGTGTGTGTGTGTGTGTGTGTGTGTGTGTGTGTGTGTGTGTGTGTGTGTGTGTGTGTGTGTGTGTGTGTGTGTGTGTGTGTGTGTGTGTGTGTGTGTGTGTGTGTGTGTGTCTGTGTGTGTGTGTGTGTGTGTGTTGTGTTCTGTAAACATTAACTGGTAGTGGTACTATTCTCACTGTAGCCAGGGTTGTGTGTGTGGATGTTAGAGCAGTTTACATCAGCTTATGGGATCATAGGATCATTGGACTTTACTAGCCTATTGGCCCTAGGACCCTTACAATCCTAGACAAGTTCTTACCCTTATTTACACAATCACTGCATATTGCCTCTATCCATGAAGGGCACAGGCAGAAGCCCTGTGGTGAAATATCATCCAGCTAATCATACAGATTGCATCTGAAGAGAACCAATGAGGTGGACTGTTTGCCATTAGGTGGGAGTCTGTTCCAATGGTTTTGTAAAGTCTGGTAGACATATCTCCCCACCAGCATGTATTTGTAATGTCACATACCAAGTTAATGTCCTTACAGTGATTAATCCATGTACCATTCCACCTACAGATATGCAGCATTTTCAATAAAGCAGGGTCAGACATTGCCATGTTGTTTGTCTTTCGGCTTTTTCCCGGTAAGGGGGTCGCCACAGCGGAACTCCGGTCCGCTAATGATTGGCAGTAGATTTTTACGAAACACCGAGGTGCCAGCTTGACGCCCAGCCTTCAACGAAGGCACGCCCATTTATGCACGCATGTCTTTCGAATGCTACCCAACTGTGGGGAGGACATGCAGACTCCACACAGAAGGCACTCCCAAGCCATGCCGAGAATCGAACGGGAGAACCTCTTGCTGTGAGGTAACAACGCTACTGCCGTACCACCGCACCATGTATGTAAGGCAAAGTTCACTTCTGAGTAGTCTATATGACTCAGGCTACAATGACAGTTATTTCAGATGATCCCTGTAGGACAGATACTGGAGACTTGAAGCTATTTATACCATCCCATAGGAGGTTATAATTTGCTTTGTTGAAGTTTATTACTGTATTTGCTGGGGGGGGGTTTCAGGTGGGATTCTTTTGTTTAAGGAGACTGATTTGTGGTCAGATATTACCAGGGAGGATCTCACAGTGGAAGTGCTACAGTGGTCACCAATATTGGTAAGCACTTGATGCAATACATTGGCTCCCCTTGTGGGGATGTCACACCACTGTTTTAGGGCACTGTAGTTAAGGACATGGACTAACCTTTGGGCAAGTGAGTTTGAGCATGAGTAACCCACAAAGTTTGTGGATAGTTACAGTCACCTAAAAACATAGTGTTGTGATGTATCTTGATAGACATAAGTAGATTCAAGTAAGCGCAATGGGTAGCCTGCTTCATGGAGTTGCTCCTGTAGCTGGCAATGGCTTGATTAGGTGCCCTTCTAGCAGTGAATAGCATCTGCAGTGTCTCTCTGGAATCACACTGTTTAACCAATCTGGATGTGTATCTATCTTTAATGAATATGTATACAAGACCTGCATTACTATGCACACTTTCAGTTTGTATTCCACTTAACATGTGAAAGGATGTGCAGCCTGGTATGTCTGTGGTGCTGTTCACAGCCTTGAACCAGGTGTGAGTCATTGTGCAAATGTCTGCATCTTCCAAGATGGGGACAACTTCCAGTGACTGGAGTTTAGTGTTGGCATTCCTAGCATGTAGCAGCATAACTGTCTTGTTGTTTCCTCATTTGGAAGTTTTCCCTTGAGACACTGAGGATAAGATGAACTATGGGGATGTCAACAGCCTTGGCAAGTACACAAAAATCCCACGGGTGACAGATGAAGACCATCTCTGGCAAAGCATTGAGGTCTGTTGAGCAAGTCATCCCAGTCTGACATGTAGTGGATCCCCTTACAATGACACCACACGATAAGCCAATTATTGAATTAAGTCATTTTCCGTTTGTAATGAGCCATCATCCTAGGTGAAGATCAAAAGGAGCTCAAGGCTATGAACATACCCGGCAGAGAAACAGAGTCTGTAAGCTCAGTCATGTGCCTGCATACAGTCCAGTGAGGTATGTCTCAAGTTGCACACACCAACAGGAACTATGACTTCATCATAACGATATCTGATGTTAACAGACTTGCATGCATGTGAGGTATGGTGTATCCTGACACCTCACAGACAGCTAACTGTGACCTTTCCCATATGTAGCCTGGTGAGAGGGATATCAATGTATCTCATGATGTAGTCACTGATGAGTAATAGGTTTGATATTGTGTTTTGCCTCAGGTGTTTGATCAATGACACAGTGGTGCATGTGCTATTATGTGTACTGTGTTCTGTAAAGGTATGATTATGTGTAGTGAACTTGCATTTGGGTTTTTGCGGTATCTGTTGTTTGTGTATATGTCTGGTATGGAGCTCCACACATGCAGGTGTGTGTGATGTGGGTGTGGGTGGAGTAGGAGGTGAGGTGTGCATGTTGGAAAATTGCTCATTGTCATATGTACTGACCGGTGTGTGAGACAGCATGGAATCAAGGTTTATAATGTAGTCACATCTCTTACACATTGTGTTTGTGTGGCATAGGAGTAGAGGGGTGAGGACACTTTCCACATCTCTTCAGCAGTCATTGATAATGCCATTAGGGATAGAGTCTTGCTTGTGTGTGCATCACAGCAGGCCATCATTAAGCGGTTGCCTGACAGATGGTGAAATGTACGTTATCACCTTTATATAGTTCTCCTAAGGTAACACAGCACCCAACACTTGTGCCATAACATGGCTGAGCGAGTACAGTGCTTTGTCAGAAATGTGGCCCTTGGCTTAACCATAATCCTGTTATTAGGCATGGTCACAATAGCATACCTACAAATCTGACAATGTACAACTCCAGCAAAGTTTGGGTCATGCTACTACATCCTTGGGATTGACAGCCTCAAACACACTGTCTGTAGGTATTTCTTGCAGTAAAGATGGGGATGTCTGTGGATGCACAGAGAATTTGTTTAACTCTGCAGTCATTACTTTGGCCTTGCAAGTCTACAATTCCTGTCAAACAACCAGACAGTAAAATGTATGTTGTGTGACATGATGTGGGAACACAGACATGTGTTCTGGTTACATAAATGTACAGCATTACATACCTAGGACATGTAGGAGGTACACACACTTTGGCCAAAGAAGACCACTTTTCTGCAGTAGGCCTCAGATCCATGTCACACAGATGTCCGCCATTAGGCTGTTGAAGGTCAGGCTGCATGAATTGCTGTGAAATTGTCACCTAACATGGATCACTGCCACTGTGGTGCTTGCTTGAGAAAACCTGGATGTCTATGTCACTGGACATTGAACATTACACTGTGATACTGCAGCTGTGCTCCTAATCACCATCTGGTCAATACCCTAGTGAACCTCATTGAGTGTTAAACTTTGCAATGGATGAGGGGAAAATGACACACTCCACCTACCATGGCCTGAGACATTTAACAAAAAACAAAACAAAACTCCTCCTCTTCTTCGCAAAATCCCTCTACCATCTGAAATCATTGTTTACCATCTCCTCACTAAATAATACTTTTCTTTCCCCTGAAACTCATACTAAGCTCCTTGGTGTGACCATAGATGATCAGCTCAAATTTGACTTACATGTACATCAATGTATTAAGAAAACTTAACAAAAGCTTGGTTTATTGTATAGAAATAAAAGGTTCGTCACCCTTGATGCAAGAATCGCACTCGCCCATGCCTTCCTTCTTCCTAATCTCTTTTATGGCTCAAAAATCCCAACTAATCTACAGTCTTCTCTTCTTTCCAAATTAGAATCTACCTATAATAAAGTAGCCAGATTTTCTGCCAACCTGTCTTTCAAATCTCATAATAGCCTGGCTAAGTCACTTAACTGGTTAGAGTTTCCTAACAAACTCTTATTTTCTCAACTTTGAGTTATTCATTCCATACTGAATAAACCCCACAACTGCCCTAGTCTCTCAGCACTTATCTCTCTTTCCACCCCCCCGATCTCTCAGAAGTTCTGATCATCTACTTCAAATTTATAAACCTAATAAATCTATTGGACAGTATCTCTTCAGCTCTTCTCTTGCCTCCCATTGGAACAAACGTCCTCTGCCCTTGAGTAGTATCTCCAATATTCATGAATTTAAGAAAACACTAAAACTGCATCTGAATAGCACCTGGTCTTGTCTCTGTAATCATCCAACTTGAACTCCTCCCCTACTCCAGCTCTGCTTCCTTCCTACTGCCTTCCTTTTGCTTCTCTCTTATCTTCTCTGTCTCCTTACTTATAGTTATATGATATTATTATTATTACTGCTGATATTGTTAAATTTATAAATATTTGTCTTCTACTGTATCTCATTGTATTCTTACTGTTGTTTTTGTGGAGATTTTCTCTCTGGGCCTCCACTGAAAAAAGGTTATGCCCAGTTGGACCATCCTGGTTAACAAATGTCAAATAAAATAAAATAAATAAATAAAATATTAGGCCATCAGGCATTGTTGAAAAACTGTAGAGGTTATTTACAAACTAGTATGTCAGCCGGTGGATGGCCAATTGTCTGACAGTCATTATCTGGGAGATAGTATGGGGTAGTTCACTGCTACAATCAGGCCAGTCACCAGTGGACTTCCCTCACAAATCATTCCTGGGACTACCTTTTCTAGCCATTGCCTTCTCTGCAATCAGGGCCACTGTCAGTGACATCAGCCTGACTACATCTGCAAATGATTGCAGATTAGGAGCTGTCATTGAATCCCACATAGAACCAACAGTTACCCGTGATGGGCTAACACACATTCAGTTGTTGTCAGAGCCACTGACAAATACTAAATGCCAAGGAATGCACAATACTATCCTTCTGGAAGTCATCCACCCCTGGAGAATACCGTGTTGTCCACACCCCTCCAACAGCTGACCCATTAGTCGGTGATTTATGGACACAGAGTGTGATCTAGAATTTGACTTTCACTGGTTTGTAAGATGTGGGGATTCATTCAATGTTGCACAACCTATAGAGAAAGGTATGGCTGTAAATCCCAGAATGTCATTGTTACACTGTATTTGGCACACATTTCATCACACCTATCATTGAGTGCAATACCACCTTTGGTATATAAATACACAGTCATAGCCGACAACTGTAACAGCCACAGAGGTTCCACAGTAAACCAATACATAGTGTACATAACATGTCCTATTCAGACCGTGTCAAAACTGTAACTGTGTATTCTGTCTTCTACATGCTTTGGAGGGGAGATGTATGGCTGCCATACAGGGAGGTGGCAGATCCCACTGTGTACCTCCTGCATATCCAAGAAAGGACTACCATGTGAATTACCTGTTCTAAACACCTACACCTTGACTGTGGTAATAAATAGGACATGCTGGAGACAGAGGTATGTAACCCAGACACCACAAACTAGATGTAACAGGCTCCTCATCCATGTAAAGCACACTTCTACTGTAACACGCATCATGTGCAAGTTACTCACTGGAATGCAGAACAACACAATCATAACTGGTTTAGGACAAATGTCTGTAATGGACACAGGGAAATTGTAGGTGGCTTATCTCCCACACTACAGCTTGTAGATGTCCCAAAAAAAGAAGTTATGTACTTACCATAATGTTCCATGTGAGTTGTTTATCTCGCCTTTATTCTCACTGATGGGTTCGGAGCCGATCCTCGGCTCTGACACGGCCAATAGCAAAGCTCAAGGTTTGCCAGTAGCTTGAGACCAAGCCCCTTATCCCACAATGCACTGCTGGAATTAACCCAGATCACACACACACCCTATTATTTATTTCTACCAAGAACACTTCCCGAAGGGGAAGAAGAAATATTGAATAACCAGGATGGTACTAGCCTCTATGTCAACAGTCAGCCAGGAGGGGGAAGGAGGGAGGGACGTGAGAATAAAGGCGAGATAAACAACTCACATGGAACGTTATGGTAAGTACATAACTTCTTTATGTGAAGTTGTTAAATCTCGCCGTTTATTCTCACTGATGGGTAGCGTCCCTAGCACCCTCAATCTTGGGTGGCTTATGGAAGTATGTTCTTCAGTACCGTGGAACCAAAGGAAGACCTGTGCCTTGAAGCCTTATCCACTTTGTAATGCGTGATAAAAGTATGAGGCTTAGACCAAGTGGCTGCAGCGCAAATATTGTCAAGGGGCAATTTAGCTTGAAAAGCAGAAGACGTAGAGACGGCTCTGGTAGAATGAGCCTTACGTTTGTGTGTTAATGGCATGCTCGCATTCTCATAAACAAAGGATATACAATCGGATAACCATTTAGATAAGGTTGTTTTAGCCAGTGGATTGCATTTCTGGCTTCTGAGAAGGATACAAAAAGTTGATCTGATTTTCTAATATCCTTAGTTCTGTCAAGATAAAATCTGAGCTGTCTGTGTACATCAAGTTTGTGCAGCATGTATTCCAATTTGCTAGAGTGGTTGGGAAAAAAGACTGGCAGCTCAATGACCTGATTGATATTTGATTCAAAACAGACTTTAGGCACAAATGAGGGATTTGTTCTGAGAGATACTCTATCAGCATGGAAAATCATGTAAGGTAGTCTGATAGATAATGCTTGAAGTTCTGACACTCTGCGGGCAGAAGTAATGGCCACAAGAAAAATAGTTTTCCAGGATAAATATTTGAGATCACAAGAAGATGCTGGTTCAAAAGGGGGAAGAATAATTTGAGACAGCATAAAGTTTAAATTCCAGGGAGAATAGGGAATTTTGATAGCAGGTCTCATGTGAGGAACGCCTTTAAGAAAAGTCTTAGATAATTTATGGCCCATAACATTTGAGCCACCAAACCCAAGGTGAAAATTTGAGATGGCAGCTAACTGGACTCGAACTGTAGCAGCTGCTGCCCCTTCCTTAAAAAATCTTTGTCAAGAATTCTAAAATAGATGATAGCGGAGCTCGGAAAGGGTCAATTTTCTGTGTGTTGGCCCAAATTGAGAACCTTTTCTATTTACTGCCATATAATTTCCTGGTAGATGGCTTGTGAGAAGACAAGAGAATTTGTCTTGTATCTTCTGAAATTGAATGAAGCCTGGCAATTAGGGGAAGTGGATTAGCCAAGCAGTCAGTTTCAGGGACTGCAGTGAAGGATGGAGGTCCCCTGACGGCACCGTCAGAAGGTCCGGAACTGGGTCCAGGGTCCATGGATCTTCCAACAGATGATGGTGGAGAAACGGAAACCAAATCTGTCAAGGCCAGTAGGGGGCTATGAGAATAACAGTCCTTCCCAGCAATTTTGCTTTCTGTAAAAATCTGGGTATCAGTGGGAAGGGTGGAAATGCATAAAGGAGACCTGGGGGTCAATCATGTAAAAGTGCAGCTCTCGGGGGATGACCAGGAGGTGGTATTAGGGCAAAGTAGCTTCTGCATTTTGAATTGATGTGGCTGGCAAAGAGGTCGCAGCAAGGCTGGCCCCATTTGCGGAAAATCAACTCCGCAACCTGTTGTTTGAGAGACCACTCATGAGGGAGCAATATCGTCCTGCTTAGCTTGTCCGCTATCACGTTGGATTTCCCCGGGATGTGCATTGCAAACAGAAAACGCTGGGACAACACAGCCCATTGCCAGATCCTGAGGGCTTCTCAACAAAGGGGGTAAGACTTGGTTCCACCTTGCTTGTTCAAGTACCAGACTACTGACATGTTGTCCATCTGAATTGCAATAGTTCCTAGAGGGAGAGAGTCCTGAAAGTACTGCAATGCCAGAAGTACCACTCTCAACTCTAGAACATTGATGTGCAGATGTGATTCTTGATCTGTCCATGTGCCTTGGGCAGTCTTTCCCTGAAAATGCCCCCCTCCCCCTATCAGGAAAGCGTCCGTGGTCACAGTGGCTACTGGGGGGAGAACAAAGGGTCTTCTGATTGTGACATGAAGAGACGTCAACCACCACCAAAGGTCTCTCTTGCAAGAATCCGTGATGAGAATCATGTGATGCATCGGTAGTTTCTGGTACGACCACTGAGCAAAGAGGAGCCATTGAAGAATTCATATATGCATCCTTGCGAGTATTATAGCCATGATTCCTGTCGTCATCAAACCTAGCACCTTCAATACCTCTGCTGTTGTAGCTTTGTTCTTTGACACCAGTGAGCTGATGTGTTGGTGGAGAAGTGAAACTATTTCGATAGGAAGACGTAGAGTGGTAGTTGAGGTATCTAACTCTGCTCCTATAAAAATGGTATGCTGCGATGGCGATAAGGCAGACTTTTTGAAGTTGATTGTAATGCCTAATTGATGGCAGAGTGTCAGAGTGTATTGTGTTGCCTGAGTCAATTGATGCCTGGTAGTAGCGGTGAGGAGCCAATCGTCTAGGTATGGAAACACCTGAAATCCTAGATGTCTCAGGTGAGCCGTTATAACTGCCATGCATTTGGTGAACACTCTGGGGGCTGTAGTGAGACCAAAGGGCAGAGCTCGAAACTGGTAATGACTGGCTCCCAGCCAGAAATGCAGATGATCTCTGGAGCGTCTGTTCATCTTTATGTGATAGTACGCGTCCTTGAGATCTATGGAGCACATCCAATCGTCTTTCTCTAAGAAGGGAAGAATGGACTGAAGCATGACCATTCAGAACTTCTCTTTCTTTATGAACTGGCTGAGTCTGCTGAGGTCCAAGATAGGTCTCCAGTCCCCTGTTTTCTTTGGTACCAAAAAGAATCTTGAGTAAGTTCCGAATCCAACTTGGTCTGCTGGGACTGGTTGGATGACTCTTTTTTTCTAGCAATCTGTGTACCTCTACGATTGCTTGTTCCCTGAGATTGGGTGGAACATCTGGGATTCTGTTTACAGGACTGGGAGGGGAAGAGAATGGTATGAAATATCCTCTGGAAATGATGCTTTGTACCCATGTATCTGATGTTATGTTTAGCCAGGCTTCTGGGTAGAAAGACAAGTGACCCCCGACTGCCTCCAGAGCCGAACAGTCAGGGGGTGCTGGTAGGGTTGACCGGAGCACTGACCCCTGTCATCCTGTTGCTGCTGACCCCCTCTGCCATGGGGGCAACGTCTTTCATTATAACCCCCTCCTCTGCCTCTCTAGAGGGGGTTTCTCCACGTGTGTCCTGAAAGGCTCCCTGTGCTTTTCGGAACCACATTTTCCCTCCCCTAGGGCCCTTGGGGTAGGGCTGAGTAGGGGTAGAAAAATGGACTCCAACAGCAGATAAGGTCTTGCCTTCCTGCTCACACCTGGTTAAAGTTTCCTTTACTTTGGGCCCAAACAGTGATGAGCCAGCAAATGGGGTGTTAATAAAGGAAGACTTAAAGGGTTCCGCAAAGGAACAGAGATGCATCCAGGCTTGTCTTCAAAGAGCAATGCCCGAACTGGCGGCTCTACTCGAACCATCAGCTGCATAGGATATGAGACGCATGGACAAGTTTACCACTGAGTTTAGGGTAGCGAGCTGGGCGTTGACTTTGTCGGCCACCCCTGCAGCTACCGTACCCTGGAGAGTACCTCCTACCTCTTTCAGGAGATCTCTTTGTAGTCTCGTAAAGAGGGTTAAGTAGTTCAGTGATCGCAGAGAAAAAGTCGCTGAACTAAACATGCGTTTCCCATATCTATCCATGACTCTAGAATCTCTGTTAGGAGGATGGATAGATGTGGATGTCTCAGACACTTCCTTTTTTGTGGCTGCAGCTACCACCATGGCATCAACAGGCACTCCTTTTGTCAAAAATGGCTTGCCCACTGGGGCAGACATGAATTTATTGGGCTTATGAGGAACAGGTTCCATGGCCTCTGGTGACTCCCATGTCTTATGAGAGATCAGTTCCATGAGCTCGTCATAAGGTGGAGACACCCAAGAAGTGGAAGGTTGAGACCCAAAAGCCTTCAAGAGCACGGACTCATCCTCAGTAGGGGTCTTGGACTGCCAATCGCCCCTCTGACTAAGGATCTCTATTATCTCTGCAAAGGAGATATCCTCAGAGGGGGATCGAGGGGACCCTTCTGACTCATCCAAGTCCGTGTCAGATGTCAAAGACTCCTGTGGGGAGTCTAAGTGCCTCTTCTTGCAAAGTCTCTTGCTGGGCACCTCCTCAGCGGGGGATATGGGGAGGTCTCAGAAGAGGAGGGGACACCCTGTGGGGGTACTTGAGGCTCAGGGTCTCTATGTTTAGGGGGACCGGTAGACAAAGAAGCAGACACAGGAGCTTGAGGGGAGAGGGAAGGCTGAACCGATGCTGATGTTGTCTTTGGAGACAAAACTCTCCTCATAGCATGAAAGGCACCATGGCTCCGATGAGAAGGAGTGGACAGACCCGAGAGTACCGTCCAATCCTCCCGCACCAAAACCCTGGGCTCTGAGCCCGAGGTAGGAGCCGAACTCATCCGAGCCAAAGCCCCGAGAGGAAGAGTCGGCACTGACAAATCGGTTCGACTATCCTCCCCGGACCCGATGGGAGAATGTCGGCTCCTAGAGTCCTCGGTCTGCGCCGGGGACATCCGAGTAGATGGAGCTGATAACACCGGTGCACGTATCGGCTCCAAAGGTTCAACAATCATTGGTTCAGTTTCCTTCGGCTCCGAGAGACCAGTACGGCTCGGAGGAGGAGTAGACAAATCCGGTTCCATGGTTTTCTGCACCGACAAGCTGGTCGGGGCCGACAACAATTTGACAAGTCCTGGTGCCTGTAAAAGCTTCTGCACTAGCTGATCCATGTCAAAATCTGAAAGGCTGACTGAGGACTTAGCTGAATGCACCGAAGGTGCTGACTGGAGCAGAGGAGAAGAAGGAACTTCAGAGACCGGCTCCAAAACTGAGAGCTGGCTCTGAATCAAAGGTACACTCGGTTCTGAGGTCTGTGGAACCGATGACCCTCCCTCTGAAGTTTTCGACTCTTTTGCCACTTTAGGTTCTGAAGATTTTGCCAATTTTGAGGATTTGGAGGACGTGCTAGTACCCTCATGGCTACTCAACACCTCAGAAAATGAATGCTGTAGTAATCCCCTGTCTATAAGCTTCCTCCTTCTCTCCAAGATGACTCTTGAAGAAAAGGAATGGCAAATGCTGCAAGTGTCTTGGAGGCGTTTAGCCCCCAGACAGTAGACACATTGAATGTGTCCATCAGTGACGGACATTTTTGCCCACAATCTGGGCATTTTTTGAATCCCGATTTAGGATGGGATTTTTCCTTGTCATCTGACACAGTTAAGTAAAGCAAAGCTAGTATACTGCAAAAAGTAAAACAGTAAAGTCCTTACTTAACTTGTAAAGACCAACAAAAACAACTAAGCCCAATCTGGGCACTATCTATAACAAATAACTATAGATTACAGATATGGGGCTAAAGAAGCCCACAGAGAAAAACCCTGACTATTAGAAAAAGATTAATAAGTCTAAATAGGGCTAAAGGCCCACACAAACCAACTAAGCCAACAGGGCACTAACTATCTAAAACTATAGATTCTATTACCTAATTATCAAACACTAACACACAACTATCTTATGAAAAACAAAAAAGAAAGTTTTTTTTTTTTTTTTTTTTATAAAACTTGCTATTTTTTTCCACCGAGATCTCTCTTGCCATGGCAAACTAGATCTGAGGTAATTCCAGCAGTGCATTGTGGGATAAGGGGCTTGGTCTCAAGCTACTGGCAAACCTTGAGCTTTGCTATCGGCCGTGACGGAGCCAAGGATCGGCTCCAAACCCATCAGTGAGAATAAATGGCGAGATTTAACAACTTCACATCACTGCTTACACTTTTCAAGGGTATCAGACCATGTCAGAAATTAAGGATGCATGAGTAGGCTGAAAGAAGCCATTGTTCTTGTTAGTCTGTTATACACATATGAACCTATGGAGCCATGCACCTATGCTGCTTTACCTTTCTAAAGACATTTTTCTTCTGTGCAGACATTCCATCCTGTGCTCTGATGTTTATGGGTCCTGTGCACTGACATTTATAAGTTTATTGTAGCTGTGTACCCATAGGTGTGTCCTACATAATCCTGAAACTGAAACATAAACAGTTCCATGAGACACCTTTTATTGTGTAAGTATACAGCCATTACAACATCATCCAACGTAATGTACACAAAATAATGTGGTTTACTCATTACAAATGGCAGCATACAATATCTGTCAGTGACCAGTATAAGTGACATGTCAAAGGCAACAATGGATGAAACAGATACATAGTAATTTAGATACTCACCCTGTGCATCAGACACATAGCTTCATTTCCCTGCATCAATGACAAGGATGTGGCACAGGTATCTTCACTTGCACAGGGTGTTGTGTGGGGGTGTAGGAGGCCTAGGGTGACCCAATAGGGTTGGCAAGCATGTGTGTGAGTCAGGAAGGGAAGCAGGCAAGACAGACCATTGGAATGTGCCGGGTGTGTCTGTAGGTGACCTGATTGTGACAGTGGTGTGTGAGTGTGTGCCTGAACACAGTCAAGCTCAGTGCTAGCCCTATGTGTCTGTATGTTGGACAGCTTTGAACTGTGCATGCTAGAGCTGACAGTTTCCCATCTCTGCCCCCAAACACATGAACTGGCTCTGTCAGGAGTTGCACTGGCACCTCCATGCCCAAGGTCAGAAGCAGGGCTGCTACCTGAGGGTGAGTGTGGTCTGCTGGGACCATGTCCTCCACAGGAATGCCCAGGACCATGAGACCATGGCCTGCCATGTCTTGTTGTGGACAGCACACTCCCCCCTGGAGTGCTGGATGTACTGCCACTATGGGGAGCATGATTGTGCATGGCAACGTAAACTCTCAGCAGACGTAGTTGCTGACCTACATCCACGAGTCTGACGCTTAACTGCAACCACACATTCTATCACAAACAATGTGCGTTTCAAGACAGATAGTTTGCAATCTGTCTCAGACCAACATCTTTCCACTGTGTCAGTCAACTGAGCCAGGGTATCAGCAGCGTCGTGAAAGCAGTCACAGATGTCAGACTGTGCTGCATCCATAATCCTAAGCATTCGTCTGGAGTTCCTTTTGGAATGTGCCTGTGCCTCCATGACGGCTCTAAACATATGCCGAATGACATGATGAGACACCTGCAACAGGTGGTGGAAGGACAGCAGGCCTCCTATGAGCATCCCTATCAATTCGCCTTGTGGAACCTTGCCATCTCTTTGGCTATGGCCAGTATCAACACTCACTGCAGCCATAGTAGCCACAATTTTCTGTTTACTGTCCCCATCCTCTGACTGTCCAATATCTGTGGCCTCAGGGGACTGGGTATGTATAGGCATACTGACTGTGTATGGTGATAATGAGGGCAGAACAGGGATATAAACCTCTGTGACAGACTGAGCCCCTGCAACCCCAACCTGTGCCTCACTTTGGCTACCATTATCATTAGAGTCTGAAGAGACGCTGACATCCGGTTGTGAAGGGGACAGAGACCAACCCCCCTGGTCACCTGTGATAAAAATGGAAAAGCAGTACATTAATATCTGCACTACTATGCTCTACAGTACTAGGGTGTAATATATGTTAAACTGTATGCAGTGCTGTCACTATTACAGGCTTGTTTAACCCCAACCTCATATAGTAGGACACAAGGACATTATTTTATAACAAACATCTGTAGTTACTTGTAAATAAAAGCTCTTTAAACAAGTATCTCATGAGCAACAATGATGTACACTGTTGACATTTGGCAAAACTCTGCACAGTTGACACATATGGCAATCTGTAATGTCCTGACAATACTGTCAACTCTATCAGTATGATCACACCTACAAGGTATAGGTATGACTCTAAACTGTGTACAGTTGGAAATTTTTTGTGCAGTTGACAATCATGCAGACAGTACATCAATCCAGCCAGCAGGCCTGGGATGACACTTTAGTGAATACATTGCACTAAATCTACATCTCTAACAAAACAGTGTTGTGCTTACCAGGAGCAGGAACACGGCCTCATCTGATTCCTGACATTCCTGTGAAAATTTCAGAGAGAGGTAATGTAAATAGCACTACATGTTGCACTATAACAGGGTAATACGTCCAAATATCTCACATTTACAGTGCCTACTATGTTAATTTTATGTTGGTCACAATATGAGCATGAGATTCAAATTGCAGCTACCCCCCCCCAAAAAAAAGCACCTGACACTCACATAAAACTATGTACACCCTGACACACTGAATGCTACAGTATTCTAAAGCTGTGCCAACTAAGAATACCTGGACGCTCCTCTTGCATGGAAATGGTGGCACCCATATCCACAACATACTGTGTGATGGATGCCTGGGAGCTGTCCTGTGTTCCTAGGTTCACCAGGAATTCCTCAGTGGCTGACTGCAGTTGTTCCACTGCAGGCCATCCACCAGTGATGCCACGATCCCTGGCCATGTCTGCTGCTCTTCTGCTTATGGTGTTGATCATATCGGTATCACGGTGTCGTGCCTGCTCATATGTCCTGCTCTGGTGGCTGATAGCATTCACATCGCAGACCAGGCTTAACCCACACTACTGCCTGCTCTTCCCTGTTTGGACTCTCCCTGGACATCAGGAGTTGATGGTGTTGACACAAGGCCTCCAGGATGATGTCATTTTCAGCATCCGTAAAAGGGCCCCAGCATCGAATACATATGTTCTGAAAGACAATAAAATGGGAACACATATCAGGATCACATACGTGGAAGTACAGTATGTAGAGATATAGCAATAATGGATGGCTACCAGTATTCACTGCTTGATTACACATCTCATATTCAACACTATGCAAACATAATAGGAGTGTGGATGCAACTAGTATAGCACCAACAGTCAGCTATTCCTGTTTGTGCCATGACAGATACTGATGTATGATCACACATCCAACACAGGAGTCCATTGTAGTGTGGCCCCTTATAATATATAAAAACAACAATGCCAAAGAAATAGCAGTGTACAATTACAATCATTATCAATGGAAATGTCCAGGAGATTTGGTGTACCTAATTAACAAAAAGCATTCTACCCTTAATGTACTCTAGTTCCTCTGTAGGTGTAACACATCTGGAGATCAATGGCATGTCATCAGTACAGTTCTAAGAAAGGCTTAATGGTGTAATCCCCATTCCCCCTAAGTATATTGAGACATATACATCATGTTGGAAACAAAATGGTTACATACCTGATGGAGTATAATACTCCTCTGTTGAAAGGTGCAGACATATAAAAGTTGTGCTAATGAGTTCACCCTGCAAAGTAACTCTCATACACAATGATTCCCCTAGCTAGCTGTTTGCCTTTTTAACATGGTTCTCAACAGCAAGTGATTGCCTCTGAACCAGTCAGTGCTTCTGAAATGCTTATTGCAGTCAACACAACTGATTTGCAGTATAACCAGCCAATCCCATGCAACCACTGAACAAGATATAAGGCCTCAGTGTAGATTACAACCCCTTTCTCATATGTTGGGGTGGAAATTACTGGGGTACAGATACTACATCAGTGCAGAGAGTTGGTAGCAGCTACTTTTTAGATACAAATGTGTGTGCTACAGGCTGAAGCTGAAGATGATGCTGCAGGCAACAGGCACGTGCAGAGATGATGAACACTTTGCAGGACAACAAGCTTTAAGAGTAAGTGTGGGACCTGTGGCAGCCTTGTTGTATAGGCAGAGCCAGATTGAGGGTTCCCATCCCACTGGAAATTAAGGCATATGTTTAAGGTAATTATGTCAGCAAACAATATCACTAACACAATAAAAGGCAAAATGCTTGCTGTGTACTAAAAAAAGGTAGGGGGTACATTAACCATTATGTCATGCAGTTGTACATCTGCCAAGTCACGTGTTATGTCATGGTAGTCCCCTGTTAAGTGTGTACTGGCAATCCTTGAGTCTAGCACAACCTCCATATATGTATATTACTTGTGCAGCTGTGGTTGTCTGTACTGTCACTAGCAAATCATTCTGGGCTCCAGTCTGATATTACTGGGCCACAATTTCAGTACACACACCAACATCTTCTGGGAATTCAGGCTAATGCATGACCTGACATTCTCTAACTTTCTACTGTTGCACAATGATTAGTTAAGAGTGGTCCTATCTGTAGACCTTTGACCTTTATTATTTAGATGCAGACATTCCAACTGTACTGCTTTGGGTGGATAAATAGGTGATGAGACAGACATACATATCGCAATTTATAATACTGATGTCCACATACATGTATTTTCATTGCTAGACACAGCTGTAGTTAAACCCAGGACCATGTGTACCAAAAAGTAAAGCTTTCAATGCATTGTACAGAGTGAGCTACAGAGGAACTGCTACAGCAGGTGTATTTTTACATGTTGTAGATATCATTCCGTAGTTATCTGCTGTTACATACTGCACTTGCTTCTATTATTATGTGTATGGCTTTAGAGTGCTGTATTTGTATACCAGAGTACCAGTTAAAATCTTATTTCCATTAATGTTTTAGCAAGGGTATTCTTACATATTGTACATAAAATTGCAGGGTTACCTACTATTAGATACCTCACTTACGTCTAATCTTATGTGCATGGCTTTACAGTGATGTATTTCTCTACTAGAGTGCCAATTACAGTATTATTTTTTTATTAATCTCTTAGCTGATTTGTGCAGTGCGGCATGATGCACAGCATTGCTTAAACATGTCTAATGATGGGCACTTGAGCATTACTGTGTTTTGATTAAAACACCTGTGTTAATTAGCAGCTGTGTGGCTTGGTAGGTTGATCCACTGTTTTGCAGGTGCAACAGTCCTGGGTTTGAAATAGGGCACAGGTGTACTTTTTGAACGTGATTAATATTGTTTCAAAAGCATATATCAGTGTAGAGCTATTTAGTACAGCTAAGCAATGCATCATGCAAAAAATCTTTAAAGAAAAGAAAAATGGGGAGATAGGACAGTGGTGAAATGGGGTGCAAGCAGGGGGAAAACATAGTGAAAGGCAGGTAGGGATGTGCAGGAAGGGTGTAGGAAAGAACCAGAGCTATCCATTTCTTGAACAGCAACAACTGGACACTTTCACAGATTTGTTTAGCTGAATTTAGACTGTCACACCAGAGAGGGGTGACGACAATATAAGTACATTGTCAAGACAACTGGACCAAATTAAGCGTGCCCAGTATAGAAGTGTGTGAAATGGACAACTATGTATGGGATGATATTTATTTGGACAGACAACACAGTCAAGAAGCAGACAGGGTTGGTGTGTGACACAAGAAGGGGGTAAACACCTTGGATGGGGAGGATGTTGTGGAATCCCAGTCCCATTAATGTCATACACAGTAGCAGTGTGATTCAAGTCCTCACCCATGGGTCTGTCAGCACTGCTCCTTCACTGCTCCTGTGGAAGCAGTGGTAGAAGCTGGCATCTGGGGAGAGGCTGCCCCACCAGGATGGACAGCATGCTCTCCATCCAGCATAGGCGTGCACCGACAGTTCAGCACAGCAACCCATGCACCATGCCTAGCAGTTCCTCATGGGTGACAAAATCACCCCCTCAACTTCCACTCCCAGAGGGCTGCCCATCCCAGCCTGTGGGGCAGAAATACCTGATGCCACAGGTAGTGCAGGGGCAGCAGAGGGGGCACAGCCAGGCTGCAGCCCAGACGTGCTGGGTCCCGGTGCCACTGTCTGGGGAGCCAGGGTAGGTGGATCACCAGGAGGTGGCCTACTTTGTCACGCTGTAATAAATTAAATATAAACATAAGGTAACAATAAACATAACTAAACAAATGTTACTATTAACATAATGGAAGATAATATTGATTAATCAAAAGACATAAAGCAATAGAATGAGGAACATAACAAAAAATAACATAAAGGAAAGTATTTTAACAGCAAACCAGTATGAAATAATGCATAAGCCCAACATAACAGTAGGCTACAAATAATATATTAATATCAAATCATAATAATAAATAACATTAATAAATTAAAGAAAATAAGGGGTGGGGAGAGAGAGAAAAAAATACCATTAGTAACTTTGCATGTAATATTACTGCATACTTCTAAAGATCTGCAATTTCAGTTGTGAGTACAGTGACTGCAAATATTGTATAGATGATGTTGCACATACATAGCTCTCAACCTGTTAGCATGGGACTGTATGGGCCAAGCACTAACAAATGCTGGCACACAGGTACAATTACAGAGAACATTTTTACACAGTGTCCTCCTACATTAGTACCAAGGTGTTCTGAAAACGGATTTGCCAATAAATTCCATTCCAACTAATGTTGTGTATCTGCTAATCAAGGACCAGTCATATGGGGCACTTGTCATTACATTCTTCAAAAGCATGACCATTGACAGGTATGTTCATGTACACTAAGCAGACAGCTGGTTATTTCTCAGCTGGCTGCCATGGGATTAGAACCCACAAGCACTGACTGCAGGAATTATGTGCAATTTATTTCAATATAATGAATTCTCAAAACACTGTCTCCTGTAAGACCTTTATTGCAACACTTTGTGTGAAATGCTACATTTACACACATGCATAGCTGGGTGTGGTATCACACTGGAAACCAAATGCAGTGAACACATGAATAATAAACACTTTCATTGAAAACAGTAGTTATCAAAGCACCATCTCCTTTTACACTGTAATGACTGTCACATGAAATCTGGCAGTTATACACATGCATGGCTGTGTAGGCCATCTGTTGACCTAACCATTTACTGAGTGCTATGTACAGCATATTTTGGGGAAATTATCTGAACTGCCCAGCCCAAGCTTCTTGGACCCAGGTGTCTAAGGTTCCCCTCTTCCTATGCTTAGGGTCATCGTAGTGGTGATGACACTGCTCACCAGTGCGGGGAATACCAGTGGCACTGGTAAGTTCCCTAGCCAACCAATCCTAGGCCTCAGACTTACACTCTGAGCCATGGCAATTGCCCTGCAGCAGCCGGGATTCATAGTTCTTAACCAGGAATCCAACAAAAACTTTGGACTCCTGCACACGAAAGCATGCTCCCTCGCCAACACCACCAGGCATATCAACAGCCCTGTGAAGATTCCAATGAATGGTGTGAAATTCCTGCCTATTGGCCTTTTTATAGGCTGCATTCCCACCCTTACACGTCATACTGTAACTTTCAAAAAAGCGTCACAATGCTTAGCATCGTGCAAACTTGCACAAACCATTTCAGCGAAGCTGAGCATCGTGCAAATATGCACAAACCATGTTTAAGCGTAGCTTAGCAAAGCGCAAATTATGTAAACTGTTGACCATGTTTAAGAGGTGCTTAGCATCATGCAGCTTTTCTAAAGGCAACAATTTTCTAATTTTAAATTAAACAGATGTTTCAGTCACCTGACACATTTTCACAGCAATATATGTAAAATGTATGATTGCTCAGGACTCGAACCCAGGACCTACTACACCATAGGTCATGACTTAACCTATCTAGCTACTTGAATAGTACAGGGAAGCAGTATATCTTCACATATACTACTAAGATGCCTGTTAGCATTGCACAGTGAAGCTGAGCAGGTTCACATGTTGCTAACACAACTAGCACAACACGACTACAACAATTAAATACATCCGGTTTCTATTTTAGTTATATTTGCTAAGATGCACGGTACAGCCTGTGCTTTAATTACGCTGTTACTCAGTGTGCAGCTAACTTCGAAGCTTGAGAGTTGAGGTCTTGAGTGCATGTCTATAGACTATATATATATAAAGAAATATCACTATTATAAAAGGAGACTGTAAGGGATCAAAGTCCAAAAGAAAGGATGCTGTGGAGAGTACAAATCATTAACTACAGAGGGAACTAATGTTGCTGTTGACTAAAGGAAGTATTACTTTATGTAAAGGATGGAAGAGCCATGGAATGGTCTGCTAAAATAGGTGCTGGAAAAAAAACAAAACATTTATGAGGACATAGGATATCTATAGAAGGAAGGGGGTGATAAGGATGGGTAACTAAAAGTTGCTAGCTGTACTCATCAGGGAGAGTAGAAACAGTAGATGTCTTCATTTGCAGGCTATAACTGGCATGGGGTAGGGAATGCTTTGCTGGAAGAAAAAAGCTTAATGTTTGAAATTATGAGCAAGTTCTGTGCAACAAAAGAAAACAGAACTTTTATTAAAATGAATAAATTCAAGTATATTACTCAGGGAATGGCAGTAACATAAAAACAAACGTTTATAAGTTAAAGAGTAGGACAGTAAGTAGCTCTAAGGCAAATGGTAAGCAAGCTGGCTTTTATAAGGCAGTTAAGTTGCATTTAAACATGCATTTCTTTTTTTCTTTATCATCATCATGTGTTTTCTACACCACTTGTCCTACCAATTTGTTCTTGGTCTGTCATGGGGCCTTCTCCAGTGGGCTGTGCTTAGTAAGCCTCTGTGGGAGGCACTCAGAGGGTACCTCTACTGACTGCTCTCAACACTGAGCCACAGTAACTGTACCCCAAGGACCTCCTCACTCTATCTTGGAACTAAGCCCAGCTATCTTGTGAAGGAAGCTTATTTCTGCTGCCTGTACTCACAAGCTCTTCCTTTTGGTCACTGTTTAAAGCAGGAGGACACAAATATAGACTGGCCAGTGAACTGAAAGTTGCTTCCTGACTCAGCTCTGTGATTCTCACAATAGTCCAATATAATACCTGCAGTACTGTTGCTACTTTCTTTGCCCTTTGTTCATGAACAAGACCCCAATATACTTAAACCTCTTCTTAAATTAACTGATACTCCCCTCACAAGGAGAGAAATCCACTCATTAACAGGAGGGAATCATGACCGCTGATTTGGAGATGTTTTTTTTTTCCAAAATGCTTCACAATCAACAGTGAATCACTTTCAGTGCATGCTGTAGGTCACAAGCACTTAAGGATAAGAGGACAACTTCATCTGTAACCTTCAGTCAAGCCACTGCCCTGCAGGGATGAAGCTCGGACTACTGTCCAGGTGATCTGAGTTTTGTTAGTAGCTCAGACATCTGACTAAGATGACGTGTGGGAGGGAGAGGGCAGATGAGTACACCTATCCTGGGTGAGACAGACCATGCTGATACAGGCAGATTTTTCTTCAAGCTCTGGTGGGGGGCATCATTTGGAGTGATCACCGGGTTTAGTGTGTGGGAGGACTGAGAAGGTGTGGTCAACCTAGGGCACAGGAAAGACACATTCTCAGCTGTCGAGTGAAAAAGCCTTAGCATGCATGACAGCATATATGATGCTGCTGCTGGCGTCAAGCTCTGCTCCACCTCTCAATGGAGTGGCTCAGTATCCCTTCCCACCCAGTCTATGACAGCCTGTGGTGGGAGAATACTGGATGGCCACCTGTGAAACCCCCCTTTCCCTTCATCACAGCAGCCCTGCCCAGGGTGGTAGCACTGGCCATGGAGAATAAGAGCAATGAGAATGAAGTACCAGCTGTTCAGATGAGAGGCATGCCTAGGGACCAAAGGAAACAAATGGTACAAGCATCATGTTCCCAAGCTGGATACTCTCCACATCTTGTCTGCACACTGTTATCTTCTCTGTGGAAATGAATAACAAGACAGTAAGCAAAACATATCCTTTGTGAAGCCCTATGTCCATCATGAATGTATTTGACTTAACACAAAGAATACAAATAAAATTCTCACTCCTCAAATAGAGGGACTGAATGGCTTGTGACCCCATACTATTGTACTACTTCTCACGAGACATTCTGGGGAACATGGTCATATACCTTCAAGTCTGCAAAACACATGTAAGCTGTAAAGGTGTACCCCCTGTATCTGTAAAGAGTTGGTCCACTGCTTCATGTCTAGGATGGAATCTGCACTGCTCTTCCTACATCACAAATTTGGGAAACTTTCCTTTCCCTGCACCTGGCAAATGCTTTCCCTGTGAGAATGAAGAGTGCAATATATCTGTAACTGGAGTACAATCTCCTGTTTGCCTTTCTGAAAATGAGGACTATTACTTCAGCCTGCCAATTGACAGGTACTCTTCCAGATTTCCACATAATTTAGAAAAGGGGTATTAAGCATGACAACTCAGGAATGCTTAGGGGTTTCAGCATTTCAGTTTGACTTCACCCACTCCTGCAGTCTTGCCGCAGCAGAAATGGTATCACTGCATTGACCTAATTTCCTGAAATGGATCCAGTTCTGCCATCTGCTGCTGGTACCGCCTCCTCAAAGTGTTCTTTCCACCTCTAAATAATGTCCTCAGTTAATATCAACATTTATTCACACTTACTTAGAATACCCTAGGCAACATCCTGCCTCCACCTCTTTATTCACTGGACTGACTGAATCTCTTTAGCACTCAGCAATTGTCTCATTTGGAAGCAACTACTGCTTAACTCTACCAAAATTAAATTTATGATTTTCAGAACCAACCAAAAACTCAGTAAAACCTCTTTTACTTTCAAAATTAACATAGAAATCACAACCACCTTCAGATACTTCAGCATTTGTGTAGCTCAGGCCTTAAACATTTAGGACACATTGTAAACACTAGATCAAAGGTCAATTATCTGCTTTTCTGGGTTCCTTTTTGCTCATTTTGAATACAGATTACCATTAACTGTGGCTGTCTCAAAAAAACAAAACAAAACACCACAGCTCTCTAATCCATCTCCAACAAAATCTACTGCTTCACTGACAGAATCCTCTAAACAAGAACACCACTGTCTTCATTTCCCTTAAGAATGCCAAATGACTGTCCATAAAAGAAACAGCCAGCCTCCTTACTCAGTTCACTACTATTAAAACCATGACAAGATACACTTATTCCCTTTTCAGCTAAACTTGTTCCAAATATCCCATTACAACTTAAGAAGCCAGTCCTCCTCAGGCCCAATACTTCAAACTCCTACAACAAAACTACATTGCATTGACCATCAGCAACATAGTTAGAATGGGGCAAAGGGGGCAGTGTGAGATGTCATTGAGAGTGATCTTCATTAACCACATTCAGTTTCTGAGTGCTGGTATTGAATTTGCAGAAGTGCTTCAGTGCTCTGGGTGAGGTTTAGTTCATTACTGGCATTCAGAAATGAAAGCTGATAATATATTTTTGGTTGGGGCTGAAGAGCTCAGATCTCCCCGATAGCTATACTCTAGCGAGCTTCTTGTTAGTCCTGGAGAAAGTGGTTTGCTACAGTTTGAAGTGGAGAAACAACTTTTTTGGGGGGCGGGATGCCAGATGAGGGAATGGCCCTGGACACCATTGGGGCTAGCTACACCTCTGCTGACCATAGCTTATCTGTACTAGCCCCCAAATTCTGACAATCCCTACCACCTTATCTTAAGATACTCTCCACCTATTCAAAGCCTTTCTTTTTAAACAAAGGACATACATATCCACATCTCTGTACTTATCACCTAACTCCATTACCTTTTTAAATCTGTGCTGTGCCTACAACATCAAAACTCTTCTCACACTCTAAAATCCTTATGTAGGTAGAATAATCCTATATATAATACATATCTACATTAATAAATGGAAACGCAGCAAATGTTGACTTCATAATAAGATGTTAGGAAATGTCAAAGTTAGCTATGGTCGACAACTGGCAATGTTGAGCATACACAATGTCGAGAATACAAAGCACTGTCCGTGCAGTGGAACTATGCATACTGTATGAACTGTTACAATGCATAATAAAGTTTAACATTAGCGAAAATGCATTTGCAGTAAATAACATTATCATGTGCGTAAATTATACAAATGATTTAAGGATGTCATACTGCTGTACACTGACTTCACATTCAATACAAAACATGCAAAAGTTTCCTCAACTGCTGTCTAACTCTTGGTAGGCTGTCATATTAAATACATACATAAAAACTGAGTAAGAATATATTTACTTATCAGTCTCAGGTGGGCAGGAACAGAATTATGTCGAAAAAGTAGGACGTAGTTTAAAGCAACAAAAACTTACATCTTAAACTGGAGAGGAGAAAGTAAGAATAGTCATGGAAACACAAATTTTAACTCTGCGATGTAATGACACTTAAACTGTAGAATATAACAACTCTGCCGTTACTTTTGCAACTACATAGACATTACTTTTAGAAATTCCAAATGTAAGTATTGTCCATTCTCCATAATATTTGAGATACTCCATTCCTTGTCCATATCTGTATGTCTCAGTGGCATGCTCTTCCCTCCTGAAAAATCCTAATCCTGACTTGATCTAGCCAACTATGCTCTTTCACTATGCAATGCATTAAATTGTTGAGGTTAATAGTCTGACATCGAAGAGACATTTAAGTCTTTTGTGCCACCTCTCCACTAAGTTCTGTTTTCAAGGCAATCCTGCTGGATTCACTTCATACATGGACCAGAATGCTGGAGGAAACACTGGTGTAAGTCTGGGTGCAGGGCAGAATCCCCTCTTTCTCCCAATACTAAAGCACCAGTTAGGCTGTTTTTGAAGGAGACACGTAACAAAATTCCTGAAAAGCTGCTGGGATAGCTGGTGATGGCATAAAAGATAAGGCAATAAGTTGCTTTACAAATTCCCTTAAACAGCCATCCATATGATAATGACACATAAGACCCAAACTCTGCATTTTATGCCAAATGTTTTGAGACAGTTGAAAGAAACATCATGTCAAACTGATGTTGAGAAATTAAGCCTGAGACTCTTGATGGTGACAGGCTCAAAGTCACACCCTAGATAATTGGTAGCTGCAGGAAAAGTGCATTCAGCAAACAGTTGCATTACACTATTACACAATAAGCTGCATGCCTTCAATGACTGTGCAGTCATGAGAACCAAAAGAAAAGGGAAGCTTTTATACCAGTTGCCAATTTCGATGCAGCCATGTATAGAGAGAGGGATCTATATTACATAGTTGAATGATAAAAAGAGCAAATGCTCTCACATTGAATTCTAATAACTGAAACCACACAATGTCGAACATATGGAACAGCGATTTTTTTCCCAGGGAAAAATAATCGCTTCTCCAAAAAAAAAAAAAATCCAGAAACAAAATAAAGTGCTTAGCCCTCCACACCCCCCTACTTAAATATACCAACTCTGAGATCGCACCACAGTGGAGGAAATGGCAAAGTCCTAACAATGGCCCAGCGATTTTTTTCCCTGGGAAAAAAAATCTCTGTTCCAGCCGTTTGACATTCTGTGCTTTCGGTTATCACGGGTCAATGTAAGAGTATTCGACATCCTGATATAGACCCATATAGAGTACAGCTGACTCAAGGAGCTGTGCATAACATGTGTGCCATCTGCTATCCACAATTCAGAGAATGACAGATCTCATATATTTCATAGGTGGAGATAATAAGCATAGCTGCGTTACTCCTCTTATCCAATTTATGCTTATATATAGGTTCATAGGTAGGTACTAGGCTATTGGTCCTAGGGCCTATATAAGCCTAGCCAAACGGTGCCCTGGCTTTTGCCACCCAAGAAAATTATTTTCTTGTACCCCTGTCGAGCAGAGACACAGAAGTGATCCCCGGGGTGAATTTCCTATCTCCCATCCAATCAAGATTTTTCTTGAAGAGTGCTAATGAGGAGCTTTGTTTGATATAGATAGGTAGTTTGTTCCAGAGTATGGGAAGTCTCTGGGACAGAAATCTATCCCTCCAGCAAGTTCTGTTTATTGTGGTGACAAGCTTTAGGTCCCTAGAGCATGTAGCTCGGAGGGATTGGGATTTCTTTAAATGGAGCATGTCCAACAGCTCTGGGTTTGACACAGCTTTGTATGTTAGGCAGAGATCACCTCTGAGTAGGCGATATGCGATGGAGTAAAGCTGGAGCTGGAGTTAATTGAGACGGTCTGTGTAGGGCATCTGTCTGAGGCCGGTAATCCTCTTTGTGAGGTATTTCTGCGGCCTTTCAAGTTGCTGTAGATGTTTTGTGAGGTACATATCAAAAGGGGCATTGTACTCTGTAATGGGTATAATGAGTGATGAGTAGAGGGGAACAATGTCCTCTTTTTTCCTGGATGAGAAACCTTTTGTGATGAGGTGTGCCATGTAGAAGGATTTCCTGACTACTGTGGTGATGTGATTATCAAAGGAGAGACTACTGTCCACCTGTGTCCCAAGGTCTCTTATCACACTTGCAGTGTTGAGTAGACTACCACCTATGTGGAGTTCATGGGTACAGAGTTTTTACCAAAAGGGATGACTGCACTTTTTGGCATTGAGCCTGAGGCCATGGCTTTGACACCAAGCATCTGTTCCGTTGAGGTCCTTTTGTAGGATGTCCACATTGTTAGGAGTTTTGATTATGGCTCCTAGTTTGCAGTCATCTGCAAACTTTGTTAGCCAAAGACCTTCTGTATAAAATCACCATTTGTATAAAGTCACTATTCTGTAACTGTCAGCGCTCTGGAGTGATACCTTTGACAATGGGTTATCTGCAGAATCCATAGATCTCCTGCATCATAATCTGTGGATGACATGGGACAGTAATCTATGAGATGGACATTTTGGGGGCACATCATGATCCACATCTTTTAAGCGGTCATTTAATACTTCGCAGGGTTAGTCTATGGATTGTTTTGCATTTTCACATACACTCGATAGTACTTGATACTTTTCAGTCACAGCATGCTTTGGCATGGGAGTATGCAGTGTGGTTTTCAAAACCTCTTCTCCTAAGTGGACACTTTTTTATAGCTGTTCCTAGGCAATGCCCTGCTAATTTGTTCGTATAACACCTGTATCTCCTCCTTGGTTGTTTTCTCCTAATAGTAGAGGTAACCATCGATGGATAACACATTTCCCCTTCTGCGATTTCAAGAAGGTATAGCACTGCCAAATGAAACCTGGGTCATCCATATGTGATGATTAAGTGCCTTTACTATCAGCTATTATGTAGAAGTAGATTTTACAGCAGCTGTAGGTACACAACCTGTATGATGGTGTGATCTCTGCACTCTTTTACACATGCGCAAACCTCTGCATTATGCATACATGCACTGAATGCATTGTTTCTCCTCAAACACCTTCTGGGGGATATATAAGCTCAATGATGACTGCCTTTTTAATGTAAATGTTTCATCAACTCTCAGTTCTCACATGACAAAGCGTGTACAATTAACAGACACTGCACTAGAAGGTATATTAATCTTAATGTGCATGGGTGAGTATAACTGCACCTCAGATACACACTATACAGTCCTCTTCTGCTGCCTAGCACAACTACAGTTATGGGTTTAAGGTCATCATTCTTCCATGCTACTTTATCACTTATTGTAGTTTTTATGATGTGATATTATGTATCTCGACATTATGAACATTTGATGTTAGACGGTTTGACACTGTCAACATGCACTATTGAATCTATGCACTTTGTCATTTCTTTCATTCAGTTTTATATATAAATATATATATTTATATATATATATGTGTGTGTGTATGTACGTATATCATAAGAATCAATCAGAGAAGGTTAGAAAGGATTAGGAAGAGAGATTGGATAAGCAATCCACAAAGAAACAAAGGGGGGATATATGTATGTCTCCAAAATATGCAACAAAGTCTAGAAAATTTAGGATTTTTGCTTGAAAGTGTTTACATTTGGGTTGGGAGGATGGCTTAGTGGCTAAGGTGTTTGCCTTACAAACACAAGGTGCAGGATTTGAGTCTCACAAGGGATAATTGGCTAGGCTTAAAATGGCTTGCAAGGGCAGTTAGCTTAGTACTAAACTATGAACCATAGGTATTTTGGTAAACTCCAAAGAATTTTTCCCCAGTTAAGATAGCAAATATTGGAGGTGTGATGGGAAAGAAAGAGGTAACTGGGAACATATTTTCTGGGAGTGTAATGAGTCAACAGATTTTAAAGATTCCCTGCAGACTGCCGTCAGAGGTACAGCATGAACAAATTGGTGTAACTAAGGAAATTATTTTTTTTACCAGAATTGGAATTATCTAGACATAGAAAGGCCTTGCTGTGTCTAATTATGGTGGCTGCCAAAAAACATTTACTAAGACATGGAAATCAAAGTCTAAACCAAATTTACTAGAATTAATGAATATAGCTGCTGTTGTTGTCTTTCGGCTTTTCCCCGTTAGGGGTCACCACAGCGGAACTCTGGTCCGCTAATGATTGGCAGTAGATTTTTACTCGCTGAGTTGCCGGCCCTGACGCACAACCTTCAACAAAGGTATGCCCATTCACGTATGTTTCCACACAGAAGACGCTCTAGGTGAGAATCGAACAGGATGATGTCTTATTGTGAATATAGTAACAGAGATAAAACAAATGGAATTGGGATATTTAGAAAAAGTTAGGAGCAAATTACATAGGAAAAATTGGAATTGTGGGAATAATACATGCAGATGAGGAACGAGGTTTAAAATAAGGCAGGATTTGAATGAGCTATGTAATGTCTGACTGACAATGACTGGACAGATTATAAGTGAGGTATAATGTTTGCAACTACAATTGTGTCAACATGGTTTATAATGTATAATGTTTGCAACTGAACTTACATCAGTATGGTTTGTTTTTATTTATATAAATGTAAGATTGTCTGTGCCTTACTTGATAATTTAGTAAAGATGTTTCTGGGTTAAAAAAAAACTTCAGTATATCATAAAAACATTGACAAAAAAATTAAAAAATTGACAGAAAAGTGTGCATACTCAAATAACCTTGGAAAACGTATATTAAAAACATTGTTTTTGCAGGGGGCAAGTCCCCTACATCCTCTATACTCCCTGTTAATGAAATATACCAACTCCGAGATTGCACAAATACCAGAGAAAGGACATATTTTCCAACCCTAGTGTTACAGTGATCTCTCTCAAATGTCAACAGCTTTCCTGTTGATTAAATAAAGCAGTCGGGAAAGCTATCGACTAAATCACTACTCGACTAATGTCAGGGCTCCCATAGTTACATGGATAGATAGATCGATAGACAGATATGGGAGTCTTATGTTTGACTGAAGCTTCTTTTCTTGGAACTTATGAGTGGCCAGTAAAGTTTGTGTAAAGTGAACTGATCTGCTGTATCTAGCTTTTCTTTGTGAGAAGCCAATGAACAGTGGTGCAACCTCAGAGTTATTATATATATCAGCAGCAGGGACGGGGGAGGGCTGCAGGGGCCACCCTGCAAAAATGTTTGTGTTTTTGTTAAGTTTTCAATGTGCTGAATTTTGATGATTTGAGACTGATAATTTTAGCTTTGATTTTTTGGATGTTTGATGAAGTGTCATAATTCCATATATATCTTGTTCTTTTTTGTTTGTTTGTTTGCTTCTCTGCTTTGGATTGGTTTAATGTTCACTATTTGTACTAATTGTTAAAGTGGATTTACTCATATTGTGTATTAGCATCTGACAACATTATGACTCTTTAATGTATATTTACTATGCCTTCATTTGGTGTAGTGTGCTCCCACGCTGGGCTTGCAAATATTCAGCTTTAATCAGTGCTGTATCCCAGTAAATAAATAAACAAACAAACATGCATACATACACAAATAAATAAATGGTTTACATTTAAAACTTGGAAACTGCATCGGTCGACTGGCTTGTGGTCGAATCGCAGTTTTCAAGTCGGCAGAATGTCAAACCAAAATATATCGACTATACTACAGCGAAGAGGTAGTGGTTTGAGTATTTGGGCTTGACATTGTGCAGGGAGATCGCGGTTCAGTGAGGAACAGGGAATTAGCCCATTTTCTCACTGTAGTGTGATCTCGTGGTTGGTATATTTAATGTGTAGGGGGTGCAGGGGGCATAGCCCCCCTACAAAATAGTAGAATGAATGTACTGTTGACTGTAGACTGTAAGGGTACATTAATGTGCACAGCAGGAGGTGACTGATGTCACTTCCTGCTATGTCAAATACATCGAACTACGGATGTCGATGTATTCATTTTCACCTTGGTTGTTGTTTTGAAATTCTGAATTCAGCATTTCGGGTTGACATTCTGAATGGTTGACTGAAGCGGATTCGGAATTTAATTAGTAAACCTAAATAAATACTTCAATGTAAAAGTCATTCCCCATGACCTAATCAGACTCCTACCACACTTATACTCTTACTTCATCAGCTACTGTAGCTGTTGCTTTTTCTCACATGGTTATCATAATGGTTAAGGTCTTTTCCTCCCAATCCCAAGATATGGGGTTCAATTCCTGATCTTTACCCAGTTCCTGTCTGGAGTTTGCATTTTCTCCTGATGTCTTTGTGGGCTTCCTCCCATTTCCCAAAAGCATGCTGAGTGTTTCCATCTTATACTAACCCCAACTGAATGGAGTCATGGGCAACAGAGCAGACTCTAAGTGTTGTCTATCAGGGAAAGAGTTGTGTAGACAAACCACTTTACGCATCAATTATGGTGCACAGTATTCCCCATACTGTGCATTATTTCAGATTTAGCCATTCAATGATGTAAACAAATTGGCTCTAGGTGATTTTGTCAAACTGATGGCCTGATCTGAACTAGGGACTCATGTTAGTGGTGGGAATGGTCTATATGCCTCTGTTGTAAGTGTGTTCCCTCCATAAAGCCCATCAGCCAGTGGGTTAATAAGCTGCTGGCCAGCTGCTGTCCAGTGGCACAGCCTGGTAGTAGAATGCAGAAGAAAAGCCTCAGCTTTAGTGAAAACACAATTCAATGATTTGAAAGCTATTTCATGGTCTGACCCTTCCAGGTTTAAAGCTATTTCATGGTCTGACCCTTCCAGGTTTAAAGCTATTTCATGGTCTGACCCTTCCAGGTTTAAAGCTATTTCATGGTCTGACCCTTCCAGGTTTAAAGCTATTTCATGGACTGACCCTTCCAGGTTTAAAGCTATTTCATGATCTGACCCTTCCAGGTTTAAAGCTATTTCATGGTCTGACCCTTCCAGGTTTACTACAATTGACAGCTACTCCACTACTATTCTCCCTCTTTCCTTAGTGACATACGCAAATACATCAAAAAACACACAGAGCTACAAAACAAATTAAAAGACAAGTTCAACCAACTCTGCAGCTGATCTTCCTCTAATAAGCTTCTTATCAATCCTAAGAAAACAAATTTTATGGTCTTCTCTACAGCAAAGAATATTCTTACTGTACTTCCCTTACTAATATTTCAGAAAGAATACCATTCCGAATGTAGCTGAACTAAAATATCAAGTTCTTTCACTCAACGCTTCCCTGTCCTTTACAGGACATACATGCAAGGGCTATCACTAATAAAGTCCTAACCCAGAAAAATCTGTGCTATAACAGCAATCATCTCCTCTCATCCACAGCATGTTTAGCCATTTAGCATTATTAAAAATGTTCTATTACCCAAACTGGAATAAGATCTCCCATTTCTGGTGCGGAATTCAGCTCATAACATCAATGGAATTCAAGTGGCAAAGAACCTGTAGATTCATCTTTTTAGCAGACCCACTTACACACTTACTGCAAGCTGCTTGACAAAAATTGTCTACCAGTACTCACAGAGCAACACTCTTCTTAAATACCCTCATCTTTAAGATATTAAATCAAAAATACTGCCGCAACTTAAAAAGAAACCTAATATCCAGGAAAGCAACTATGACCTCAACATCTTCCAAGCCAGCAGGCTTAAGCTGATTTGCCTTCCTTTTAAAAGTACTATTGGGGAAAAAGCTATTTCTAGACTAGGATCTGCCTTCTAGAATCACCTGCTTCCTGAAATTAAAAATTAAGAAACCACTAAAAATTAAGAATGCACTAAAGACTACTTACAGCAGCTGTTACCATGATAATGGGGGTTCATATTATAACACCGAACACTGAAAACAGCGAACGGTGTTTCATTGACACATATTCAGCAAACGCTGAAAATGTGGAAACCACAGAACAGCGATTTCTTTCCTAGGGAAAGAAATCGCTGTTCCACCCCCCCAAAAAAAACATTAAACACTTCCAAACACAAACACACATACCCTAACCCTAATTATAACCCCCAAAAACCTGTAAGCAACTAAATACACATATGCACGTAACCCAACCATACATCTAACAAAAAAAAAAAACAGTAACCATTTTAAAACATATGCACTTACCTTAACCCACACCCTAACCCTAAGCTCAGTAACTCTCGCACATTTACATAAACAGTTCCAAACACAAACACACTTACCTTAACCCTAATCCTACCCCCCCCCAAAAACAAAAGTAAACAGCTGAAAACACACACACATGTAACTCAACCATACATCTAACGCAAAATAAAAAACAGTAAACACTTTCATAGATATGCACTTACCTTAATCTGCATCCTAACCTTAAGGCCAGTAACTGTTGCACAATCATGCTCGAGAGCTATACCAGACAAGGGACCACACTACACTCCAGAACAAGGAAAGCAATGAAGCGGTCAAGCGACTTCTTTCCCAGGGAAAGAATTTGCTGAACAGCCGCTTTGCTGTTTTGCCTGTTCGCCCTACATGTGTCGACGAAAACGCATTTGACAAAATGCGTTTTCGTTGTTCTAATATGAACCTGACAATGGCTGATCTCTCTTACTGCTGTATATACAGTATTCTTGGCTGGAGTCAAGACAGTTAACAGTTTGATTGCTAGGACCTCAATGAGAAAGTGAACTGTTTCTGCTTACATTATAATTACACCAGTGATAATTATCTTCACACACTGGACTGTCCTCTTACTAATTAACCTTTCTGTTTTTGTTTCACATCTGTGATAAACTATATATTCCATGTGTGTTGCAAATATATGATAACTATCACCAGTCCACAGGAAATCAAGTCAGATAGAAGGAGTACGTCCAGCAGCTTCTGAATAATGAAAACTCAACAGAAGGTGTACTGCCCCCTTCATACCCTTCCTTAGAGGAAGTAAGAGCAGCACTAAGGGAAAGAAGACAGGAAAAACACTACGCCCAGATGAAGTCATGGAAGACAGGATCAAGATATTGGATGATTTGGGGGAGAAATGGCTCCTGTGACTACTCATAGCAGTATAGAGTGAAAGACATACCTGGAAAATAAGCAGTCTAGTGCCAGTGTATAAGAGCAAAGGGGACATTCACAACTGTGGGCAGTGTAGAGGTATCAAACTCCTGTCAAATTGCATGAAAGTGCTAGACAGGATAATTGATAAATGAAAAAGGAGAGTAGTAGAAAGTAAGATAAGAGATGAGCATTTTGGATTTGGAACAGGATGCAGCACATTTAACCCAATGTTTGCAGTGAGACAGATAGTGGAGAAGAAGCTAGAGATGAAGAAAAAGTCCAAATGGACATTCTTAGATTTGGAAAAAGCATGTGACAAGGTCCCAAGAAAGCTGATTTTGGCAGTCCAGTGATGGTCTGAAGACCCTAAAACATAAGTACAATTAGTGCACGGAATATACAAGGACCCAACAATATGAACACTGTTCATACTCAGAGAAGGGATTGTGATAGGACAAATAGTGGAGAAGAAGCTATAAATTAGGAAAGGGTCAGATTGGAATTCCTAGACTTGGAGAAAGTATACAAGAAGGTATCAAGAAAGCTGACTTAGGCAGTCCTGTGATGTTTTGAAGTTCCAGAAACATTGGTAGAATTAGTGCAGGCTAGGTTCAAGGACCCAATGACATAAGTAGGGACATTGTTTGTACTGACAGAGAGGTTCTTAGCAGGAGTGGCACTGGATTGAGAGAGGTGGCAAGAGTTGATTTGACACCCAGAAGCAGTATAGAATGTGGGGGAAAATGGGGCTAATGATGATGATGATAATGATACGGTTGCTGCCTTCTTCTCATGTCACTACTTAGTCAGATCAGAGGATCCTCTCCCATTAACACTGCAGAGAAGGCCTTGTTCTTTACACTGAATATTTTTTTTCAGTGCTGGTGGTCACTAGCAGGTCCTAGGGTTAATGCCATGACAAATAACGGCCACCTTTTAGCCATAGCTCATCTCCATTTCCTCAGTTATTGAGGCCTCAAACATGGACCATACAGACTTCACCCTCTTGACCACTCAAAGTACATGGGAGAAGCTCTTCAGGAGGTGGTCCGAATGGAGAGATGATAAATCAGTAAGCAAAGGAGGCAAAAGTAGTATTGCTGGAATTGATACAAGTCTTGGTGAGAACCTTCACAAGATGGACCCTGTTTTTCACAAAATTTCACCAAGAAGACACTGATCTATAGACTGTATTTTATATAGCATATATCATGGACAGAAGTAGGTTAAAAAATAAAAAAGATAGCTGGATCCACAAGACCCAGGATAAAAAACTGCCCAATCCTGGTAGGAACACTGGTGCCAGGACTGGAAAAAAATGACAGTGTAGAATCCTCAAGACATGGAAACATTCCTACAATGGGGCTAGGCCAGGCCCTGGGGGAGAATGCCCCCCTCCCTGTTGTAGAAGGAAGTAGCAGTCCAGAAAAATCACAAAAACTGATAGGTCAAAAAAGAGCTATACAGACAATAGAGTGGACTATTGAGGATAAGAAAGAAATTATGTATTGTTACTATTATGCAAGAAGCCCAGAATTTCCAGACAGAAGATGTACAAAAAGATTACGAGAGAAATTAGAGAAAAGAAAAATACTTCAACAAGAAAAACTATCAGAAGTTTCAAATGCAAATTTGTGTTCATTAATACAACAGATTCATGAAAAACACTATACAGACCAAAAAACCTTGGGCCGTTTGGAAAAAGAAGCAACTGAAGAAGTGCGAAAATATAAAGAACAAAATCGAGAGACTTTTGAAAGGCATAAAAGAGAAATATGGATATGACAAAGAAAGAGAGCCCTAATATGATGCAATATTTATGCAAAGGAGAAAGCCAAATTAATCAACACAAAAAAGGTAGCCCCAAAGATATTCAAAGACAAATACAGGCAAAGGCATCCAGATATGGAAAATTTCACAATAAAACAATAAGATAACAAAGAGGGAATGTAGAACAGAAGGTTAATAAAGCAGAAATAAAAAAACAGAAGCTGAAGTTATGGAATACTTGTGAAATGAAGGATTTAGTGTAGAAAGTCTAACTCAAGTTATATCACAGCATGATGGAACAATGAGTCCCCAAAGTAAGGAGAAACAGGAGGAGCAGGAGACATCTGAAGAAGAAATATGGTCATGGAAAAGAAAAAGTGATTTAATATGTATCAATATTTATACAAAGGAGAAAGCAAAAGCAATCAATACAAAAAGAGCAGCACCAAAGATATCTGAAGAGAAATACAGGCAAAGGAATCCAGACATGGAAAACTTTACAATACAAGAAATAAGAAGACAGAGGAAAAGTAGAAAAGGAGATTAGTAATGGAGAAGTTAAAGAAATAGAAAATGAAGTTATGAATTACCTGCAAAGTGAAGGATTTAGTGTAGAAAATTTAACTGACAGCATCACAGCAGAATAGAGCAATGGACACCCAGGTTAAGGAGAAACCAGTGGAGCAGAAAGCATCTGTTCAGTTGCCATATGAAGATACTTTGGAGCCTTCAATAGGAAACCAGTACAAATGTTCAGTTGAAGTTGGACAGCAAGGAAAGGAACAGGAAACTGTGGCAATTCTGATGCAGTCAGTGTTGTGGAGTGATAGGTCAGTGAGGTCCCATATGAAAGAACAGCGGATAACACAGGATAAAACTGAAGAGAACATGGCACAGGAAGATGCTCTGGAACTTTCTACAGAATGCCCCCAGGAAATGGAGAACAAAGAACGTGCCCTCAGTTTAGAAGAAAATGATCTAAGTGAAGAGTTGTTTGATTTAATAGAGATGGATAGACATATTAAGCTCAATGAAAGAAAAAGACTACAGAAAGTCAATAAAACCCAAAAAGTTAGAAGGTTGATAAAACAAATGAATACAGTAATTAAGACTACCCATAGAGATCCATGTGATATAACAGAAGTAAATAGGATATATTACTGTGCAGCTAAATTAATAACAGATAAAGTCTTACCACAAGAACAAATGAGAAAGGAAGGGGAGAAATCGAATGCCATCATGGAAGTACTGAATAGAGAAAATTATAAAGCAATTAAGACAGGAAGTGTCATTGTTAGAAAACTATAGAAGCGGGAACAGATCAACAAAAATACTCAGAAAGATAGATGTGATAAAAGCAACATACTGTTAATAAAAGTTCAGGCTCTATCGTGCACTATCGCAAATAAACTAAAAATATCAGCATAGGCAAAAAAAACATATATGTAGATAAATATAAAGGAATAGTACAAAATAAGCAACTTATTGATGACCCAAAAACATTTATAGAGAATTGGGAGACAAGGCAAAATGAATTGAAACACCAAAAAAAAAAAAAAGAAATAACATTTTATAGAACTATCTATGAAGATCCTGTGGAACATAACAAAGACGCTAAATGGACAGAAGAAGTAAAAGAAAGAATAAGAAGTTTAAAATGTACAGGATATGAGAGCCAGAGGGATTGAAACAAAGTAAAAAAAAAGCTCCTAATTGAAAAAACCGAGGCCCAGATGCAGTACATAACTTCTAGCTAAAAGTATTAACATTGTTATATGAAGATTTAGCCATGAGTAAGAATTATTCATATGTGCACTCTGAACATACACCAGCCTGTTTAACAACAGGAAGAAAATGCTTCTACTTAAGAGCGAACCTGCAAGTTATCCTAAAAATTACAGACCAATAACTTGCCTTCTGACAACGTATAAACTATACACTGGAATTGATGCAGACAGAGTTTATAGACAATTAGAAGAAAACTCGATAATGGCACTAGAACAAAAGGGTAATATAAGAAAGTCATATGGAACAAAGCATCATTTCTTGTTAAATAAAGAAGTAATGGAGAACTGTAAAAAGGGGTAGAATCCAAGTATGGCTTGGCTAGACTACAAAAAAGTATTTGACAGTATCCCACATTCATGGATAAAAGACTGCTTAAAATGTATAAGATACACCCTACATTGATTGATTACATTACAGTGACCATGAAACAGTGGCAGACCACTTTGCAGTTAATCCATGATAAAGGACAAATTATTATCCCAGGGATAAAAATTCAAAGAGGGATATTCCAAGGTGACTCTATCACTGCTGCTCTTTTGTCTTGCCCTTAACCCATTACGCTGTCTACTACAATATGGCTCCCAGAAAACAACAAAGTGTAAAGCCTTCTCATCTTCTTTTTGTAGATGATTTAAAACTGTATAGTTCATCAAATGAGGAACTAAAAGCGCAACTGCAAGTGATCAAAATTTTTTCAGATGATATAAGAATGTCATTTGGTCTTGATAAATGTGCAAAAGCAACCATTAAAGCAGGAAAACTGCAGCACCAAGAAAACATCAGTTTGGGACAAGAATGTGATGTAAAAGAATTTGAGCAAGAGGGAGTGTATAAATATTTGGGAACTGATGAAGGATCAAGAATAAGACATGAAGAAATGGGAATAAAACTTAGTCATGAAAGTTTTAGAAGACTTAAATTAATATTGAAAACAGCATTGACATCTAGGAATAACGTCCAAGCTAAAATAACCAATTTACTGTTCCAGAACTAACTTACAGTTTTGGAGTGACTGCCTGGCCCCAAAAGGTGTTGGAGAGGTTGGACAGGGAACAAGAAGGATGCTTCATGCTCATCAAATGATTTATAAAAATCAGTATATACCAAGATTATATATTCCCCGTTCAGAAGGAGGTATGGGCCTCTTGAAATTGATTACATGTACAGGTCTGTAATCTTGGGAGTGCATACATATCTGCTGACCTCACAAGATCCAAACATAGTGAAGGTTTTATAACATGAGGAAAATAAGTCTAAGATGACTTCTCTGCTTAGTTTAGCAGAAGCACACTGGCATCAAGTGGGAATGGAAATCAAACCAGAAGTAGACAAAAATCAGGCAGAAACTGAATGTGGCAAAAATAAAAGAAAGAATATAAGGTGAAGGATCAAATGAGAGGACAAGAAATGTGGAAATGCATAAATACAGTTGCAAGTATAGAAAACTCTTGGAATAACCTCACATTGATCAGGATCTAACACCAGAATGGTTAAGGAGAGGTGAATTTAAACTAAAAGACAAAAGGTTAATATTGGCTGCCCAAGACAGTGGACTATGTACACGTCTATTTACAAAGTCCATTGAATATGTAGGAGAAACAGACACATGCAGGCTTTGTAAAACATAATTGGAAGTTTATATCACATGGAAATATCCATTACCAACACTTCAAATCGTAGATGCGAGAAAAGATATAGTAGTTCATGAAAAAAAAGACAAATGTAGCATTGATCATTGAAATTGCTACACCCACTGACTACAGTGTCTTATGTACAGCGAGACACAAAGTCATAAAATACCAGGATTTGCAGACAGAAACAAGGACAATGTGGAAGAAGGATACCCAGACAGCTGCAATAGTAGTAGGAGCAATGGGTCTTATAAAAAAAAATTTACAATTGTACTTAGATATGTTACAGATACATGTAACTCCATAAGAATTGCAGGAGTCATTACTGGGCATACTGTGAGTGCTTTGAAGAGCACTTCTGGCTAACATCAAAGATTGAAAAAATATTAATTTCATGAACTTTAATCATACTTTGACTTAGGATGGGGTCCACTTCTGTCATCAGGGATGGCCTTAGCTGAAATGGCACCCTAGGAGAAGTAGTGCTGCGGCGCCACTTAAGCCCGACCCACACCATACTCATGAAACACCCCTATTTGAGCCAGACCCACAGGTAAGTCACTCCCCAAGAATGCTACTCAAGTCATTTCCTTAAATTATTTAAATGCATAAGAAGAAATAGATACCTTGTAATGTAATTAACTGCAACTACCTTTGCGTACGCATTTCCTACTTTCAATACCAGAGCCAGATCATGGTCAAATAGGGCCCTAGACAGGGTAATAGACTGCCCCCCCCCACACACACAGAGCAGCCTCTCCTGCAGCAGCCTCCTACCCTCCCCCCCCCAAGCAGCAGCCCCCTCCTCAGTCATTCCAGTGTTTGGCTATTTTTTCACCAGTTATCATACACACTGTTCTCTTATTTGCTTCTACAATGATTACAGATATTGAAATAAAATAGCACAAACAGATAGCCATTTGCTAAACAATACAGTCTCGCAATGAAAACAGACTTAGCATGCGCAGTAAACTTCTCTGCCCTTGAAGCTCACATTCATTGAAAATGGCAAAACTCACATTCATTGAAACGGCATGAAAACCCACATCCTAGTTTGCCTGTGCCTAAGGCCGGCCGTGCCTGTCATGCTATTAAAAACCCAAAAGACTTGCAAAAATTAAAAGAGTGAGGTGGAAACTGAACTTGTCCCACACAAAAGCATTGGTTAGGCTTTCCAAGGTTATTGTTACCAGATATTTTATCTTGGATCTGCCCAGCACCAGACAAAACTTACTACTAAACGGTGATCATCTGATAGTTCAGTACCTCTGGTCTCATGTCTGATGACATGACTACAAGTCATGAAAGCTAGAACAGGAAGAAAACTTGGTTTATAGCTTGGACTTGACCTTTGACCCAAGATATTTTAGCAGTTGGTACACATACAAGAATCCTTGTGTTTAGATGTGGTATTTGTTATGGGGACAATCCATGACTTCATAGAAGTCTAACAGCAATTTACTACTCTGGTTCAGATAAGGCAAGTCGGTCTTCTCATTCCCTGTTTTTAGATATCCCCACCATCCACACACAATCACCAATGTCTCCTACAGAATATGAAGATGGTGTCTTATCAAGTACAGCAGGGAGTCGATTATCCGAACTAATTGGGTCCTAGGGTAGTTCAAATAATCAAACATACATTTAACCGGATAAAAAGAACTTCTAAAATCTTGTTTTTTCAACCATTAAGCAATTCCAGTGGACAATGAAGAATATTTTTCACAAACGCTGGTTACATGCTCAAAAAATACGCAGAAGTGAATACGTATAAAGTTTGCATATTCAGACTTTATTATTTTTCCTACCTGAAAACATTGGAAGGCTGTGTTCGGATAACTGATGTTTCAGATAATCTATGTTCGGATAATAAACTCTCTATTGCACTTGTGTGCTGCTAAGAACACCAAATACTTTGAATAGCTGAAGGGTACATTTTCACAACTGTTGGACATTTTCCTTCTACAACTTATAGCCAAATGAATGTGAGAATTTCATTAATTGGCACAAACACCAACCAAATGACATCCAGCTGGTGGTTTCTGAGCACCCCGCATCCACCCAGAGCTTATTTGTCCTCTTCATTGTTTGTTTAATCTATTTTATGAATCTTTATAAAGTGCTTAGTTATAAGCATTTAAATAACCTCAAACATAACCTCTAAAGATCAGCTCCAGAGCAGGAGAGAGAGAGCATTCTACTGGAGAAGTCTGGGTCATTAAACAATGATAATGTATAAAGGTAAGACCAACTAAAACTAGCAAGTCCTTTTGAACCTCCCATGTAAGCTCTGGCTCTTTACCCATAACTGAGGTGCAATCCATGTTCTAAAAGTAGTCCTAATCTATCCTGCTCCTGTTGACCACTGACTGGCATGGTACCTGATACTGTCCTTCATCACATGAGTGGTAAATCCACATGATAGCCCAGGCACTCACCAGCAAACACCTCTCCTGGTTGCTGCTCCAGTGGTGGATCCTGGTATCCCTGTTCTAGGTGAAATTCTCAGATATCATGGGGGATTATGGATCACCATATCTCAGGCCAATTTACCAATGTGAGGCATTAAGCTCCAGAGATCATAGCTCTAAGGAGCTCAAGAGGATACAGACTTCTGCAAAATGATAATGTCACAATCCCAGCAAAGGATTTATTTCTCTGTGTATCACTCAAATATGCAATTACGTTGAGAGAACGATTGTTTACTTGGAGCCTTTATCATACAATACAAATGCATGTCATTTTCCTTTTTCAAATTCCAAACAAAATATAATTGTGATCTTGCTAATGGTAAGACTGAAGGTTAGGGCTGTACATGTTCCAAGCTACAACTTTTACTCATACTGGCTTCCTAAACTAAACCAACGTTCAGTATAAATATAACCCTAATCTAAGGTTTAACCTTAAAAACTTAACATTAAGCTATGGTGAGGATTGCTTAATTCAAGCCTTAAACTTCACACATACTATTTACTAAGCCAAACCAAACCCTCAGTGTAAATATCACTGTAGTCCAAATCTTTATCATAACAAAGCTAGGGTTGGGTCAAGGATCGGGGTTACACTTTACTTAATAATCTACATTGCCTTCCCTCCACCTAACCAAACCTGTAGCATAAATGTAACTCTAACCAGAGCTCTGACCTTAAAAGTCTGGTGGTTATTCTTACAGCTGATTTCTATACTAACCTTCTCAAAGTCCCCATAAACCTAACCCAGCCTTCAGCAAAGACATAATTTTAATCCAAAAACTACCTCTAATTGTTATGGCTGCATTTACAGATAGCTTAGTTAGTACCAGTGTGTAGCAGGTAATGCTATAGCTATGGACTGGGCACGAGACTCATTGCAAGAATGATAGCTACATTATCTATTTTGTGGGGGTCTGAATGTTTTAAATTCTCTCCAAAGCTGTTGTTTTAGTGTTATGCTGTTAAGCAGCTCAACCACAAAGATGTATTTGGCCAAATCTTCATGGTTTTACCAAAAGAACTTTACAGAACTTTCAGGGGTTTGACGCAAACTGGTGGATTTAGCTGAACAGAAAGGGGTGTGTGTGGATGTAATTTTTACCACAGAACTCTATTACTTTTAAGTCAGTACACCGCTGTGGTCCCTGGGCAGAAGTGCAGTAAATATCCCCCCCCCCCCAAATTTAAGTTTTAGTAATAAAACACTATCAGTGCTGTGGTTAGACCTTCTGATCAGAGCACTTAGTTCTTTGGTTCATTTCCCAGCTGGGATATTTTTTGTGTTGATCTTGCGTCCTCCTCCTATCCATGTGGATATGGGTTTTCACCAGAGTTCCTGGTTTCTTCCCACATCTTAAATATGGGTATGTATGTGATCTGCAACAAACTGGCATCTCATCCAGGGGTAGTGCTATATGGCCATTGCTTGCCCAGACAGAGTTTACATTCTTGTGACTCTAAGAGAGACAAAGCAGGCATCAAACATGAATGACTGCTGTCATGCCCACAAAGATGTTTTGGAGTCAAATGTGGTAACTGGTAAAATCATTTTGGTACCTTTATGAAAAAATAACATTTTTCATGGTAAAATATTTAAGGTTACATACTCCTGATATGGCTGGAAATGTTCCATGTGAAAAAAAATAGCTTATATTTTCTGCAGACTTTCTGTATTATAGAGGCTGTGTGATGTGACACATAAGCTACAGACTACAGCTGAATTCCGGTAGGGTGCAGAAACCATGACACGTAATACATTTACATGTCAGTTATGCCATGTAGTACATATACACTTCAGTCATGTTACATAATTCATATACGTCAGTCATGTCATGAAATACATATACACGTTAGTCATGTCACATAATACACACACATGTAAGTCAAGTCACGTAATACATATACACTTCAGTGGCAGTGGCACTGGACACATACAAGGAGCAATAGTTATGGTACAGGACATATATAAGGAACAGTGTAGTATTGAACAAATGAAAGGTGTGGTAGCCATGGTAATGGACATGTATAAGGAGCCATAGCCATTGTACTAAACACACAAAAGGAGCAATAGCCAGGGTACTGGATACATGTAAGTAGCACTAGCCAATACATGGCACATGTATGAGAAGTAGTTTGATGCACAGGAACAATAGCCAGGGTAGTAGATACATGTAAGGAGCAGCAGGCACAACACTGCATACATGTAAGGAGCAGCAGGCATGGAACTGGACATATGTAAGGAGCAGTAAGCATGGCGTTTGACACATGTAAGGAACAATAGGCATGATAGTAGACATACGTAAGGAAAAACACATGTAAGAAACAGTAAGCAGGGTACTGGATGCATTTAAAGAGTAGTAAGCATGGTACTAGACACATGTAAGGAACAGTAAGCAAGATACTGAAAACATGTAAGGAACAGAAAGCAGAGTACTAGACACACATAAGAAACAGTAGGTATTGTACTAGACACATGTAAGGAACAGTAAGTAGGGTACTGGATGTATGTAAGGAGCAGTAGGCAGGGGACTAGACATATGTAAGAAACAGTAAGCAAGGTACTGGACGCATTTAAAGAGTAGTAAGCATGGTACTACACACATGTAAGGAACAGTACGCAGGATACTGAAAACATGTAAGGAACAGAAAACAGAGTACTAGACACACATAAGAAACAGTAGGTATTGTACTAGACACATGTAAGGAACAGTAAGTAGGGTACTGGACGTATGTAAGGAGCAGTAGGCAGGGGACTAGACATATGTAAGGAATAATAAGAATGGTACCTAGACCAATGCAAGGAACAGTAGGCAAGGTACTAGACAACTAGACATATGTAAAGAACAGTAAGCATGGTACTAAACACATGTAATGAACAGTAAGCAAGGTACTGAACACATGCAAGGATCAATAGGCAGGGTACTAGACACATGTAAGGAACAGTAAGAAGGGTACTAGACACATGTAAGAAACAGTAGGCATGGTACTGGCCACATGTAAGGAACAGTAGGCAGGGTGCTGGACATATGTAAGCAGCAGTAGGCAGGGTGCTGGACACATGTAAGCAACAGTAGGCAGGGTGCTGGACACATGTAAGCAACAATAGGCAGGGTGCTGGACACATGTAAGCAACAGTAGGCAGGGTGCTGGACACATGTAAGGAACAGTAGGCAAGGTACTGGACACATGTAAGGAGCAATAGGCAGGGTACTGGACACATGTAAGAAACAGTAGGTATGGTACTGGCCACATGTAAGGAACAGTAGGCAGGGTGCTGAACACATGTAAGCAACAGTAGGCAGGGTGCTGGACACATGTAAGCAACAGTAGGCAGGGTGCTGGACACATGTAAGGAACAGTAGGCAAGGTACTGGACACATGTAAGGAGCAATAGGCAGGGTACTGGACACATGTAAGAAACAGTAGGTATGGTACTGGCCACATGTAAGGAACAGTAGGCAGGGTGCTGAACACATGTAAGCAACAGTAGGCAGGGTGCTGGACACATGTAAGCAACAGTAGGCAGGGTGCTGGACACATGTAAGGAACAGTAGACATGGTACTGGACACGTAAGGAACAGTAGTCAGGGTACTGGACACATGTAAGGTACAGCAGGCACATTAATGGACAAGTTAAGAAAAGTAATCACAGTACAGGACACATGTAAGGAACATTAGGGAGGGTACTGGACATATGTAAGGAGTAGTAGCCGATGTACTGCACATATGTAGGAAGTATAGTCACAGTACTGAACACATATAAGGAACAGTAGGCATGGTACTTCACACATCTAAGGAACAGAAGCATTATACTGGACACATGTAAGGAGCAGTAGCCACGGTACTAGTCACATTTAGAGAGTATAGTCACAGTACTGGACATGTGCAAGAATCAGTAGCCGAGGCACTACACACATATAAGGAGCAGAAACCAAGTTACTGCACACATGTAGGGAGTAGTAGGATGCAGAGACTATAGTAGACAAGGCTTGCCACATATAGTGAAGCTGAAGACTTTGGAAGAAACACGTGTAGAACTCCGAAGTTATTTAACTTCATAGGCATACAAAATAATGCAGAAGTCATGTGACTGGATATATGCAAGACGAAGCCTTAGAATACAAGGCTCATGCAACTAGGCTTAAACATGGGAACAGGGTTATAGGACAAGTCAAGGTAAACACGGTGAACAGACCATTTAAATAGGAATATGGAAAAATGTCAATCAAAAATATGAAGACAGAGAAGAGTTGTACTTAGTACCACTATGGATGACAAATATGGTTCAGAAATTTTTTTATTACACATTTTTCTGCCCTGCATGCCAATCATCAGCTGCCTCTTTCCCAGCTAGGCAGCCGATAGCCTATTAATTCCTCCACCCTACTGGCACGAAAACCATAGTGGGGGCAACAGTTGGTCATTGCAACACCATTATTCTTTCATGTTTGCTGTTTCCCCTAATCCCATCCCTTAGTGGTTGATGTGCATGTGGCTAAAGCAGGCCATGCACTAGTGAATATGCATATAATGATGGACACATGTAAGAAGTAAAATAGTATGTGTTAATTCCTCCACCCTACTGGCACGTAAACCATAGTGGGGGCAATAGTTGGTCATTGCAACACCATTATTCTTTCATGTTTGCTATTTCCCCTAATCCCATCCCTTAGTGGTTGATGTGCATGTGGCTAAAGCAGGCCATGCACTAGTGAATATGCATATAATGATGGACACATGTAAGGAGTAAAATAGTATGTGTTAATTCCTCCACCCTACTGGCACAAAAACCATAGTGGGGGCAACAGTTGGTCATTGCAATACCATTATTCTTTCATGTTGGCTATTTCCCCTAATCCCATCCCTTAGTGGTTGATGTGCATGTGGCTAAAGCAGGCCATGCACTAGTGAATATGCATATAATGATGGACACATGTAAGGAGTAAAATAGTATGTGTTAATTCCTCCACCCTACTGGCACGTAAACCATAGTGGGGGCAAAAGTTGGTCATTGCAACACCATTATTCTTTCATGTTTGCTATTTCCCCTAATCCCATCCCTTAGTGGTTGATGTGCATGTGGCTAAAGCAGGCCATGCACTAGTGAATATGCATATAATGAGGGACACATGTAAGGAGAACAATAGTATGTGCTACCACAAACCATTCTGAGGCTACAGGGCTTCCATGCTGCTTGGTAGATCAAGGAATCTATCTTGCAGATCAGATCCTGTTACTGCACCATCTGGCTCGTACCACATCGCAGTCACAATGGGACTAGCCATCACTCCCCACTCCCCATCCCACCCAGGCTAGATAAACCGTCATCAGCTGCTCACTCCCTGCCCATGACCCAAGCTAATTCTTCCAACGCCTGGATTCACTAGCTAAATCTACATCAGAGATGCAGTAAGAGCAACATCCTTCTGCATCTCAGAAAAATATTTGACAGCTACGAGACAGAAGTGGCAAAATGGCATTTCTGATATTTACATTTTCCTTAGGCAAGACATAAAAATCCCTTTTCAGACTTATTTTTTATTTTTATATACCCATTTAAAATTAAAAACATTTCAATAGCTAAATACAAACTGCAAAACTAAAATTATATTTACACAGAAAAGCCACTCACTGCTTCCATATTTTAAAATCTTGCATACTTTAGTTTAAAAATTGTACAGGCTGTTCCTACAGTTTGTATTAGTTTTAAAATAATAAAAATTATATATGATGACAGGGAATCTTTTTGGGCTAGGCTTACATAGGCTCCAGGGATATTAGCCTAGTACACACCTATGAACCTATGTAAAGATAAATAGATATGTTCAATAGGCAGAATCAGATAGAGCACAGGCAGACTTGAATTAAAAAAAAAAAAACTATAGTACACACACACACACACACACACACACACACACACACACACACACACACACACACACACACACACGTACATATATAAATCAATATTAAATGACCTACTTCTTACATTGCTGACCTGCAAAACATGGAACTCAGAAGACTGAATGTTCAAAACATTGAAAGTCATTTGCATATGGGAAGTGAGCCTCCCTGCACACCACATCCATTACTAATTATCTATACCACCTCCCCAGCTGCAAAATCACAGTACAGCTAGGAAAGTACAAAACCCCACTCACTGCTGTACTGCAGTCTTGGACACAAGCTGCTGGCATTTGTCTACATTCTGAACTTTTGATCTTCTGAGTTCAATGTCTTGCAGTTGCATAATGTCCACAAAACTAACCAAGGAACCACAGAAAAAGGAAATTCTCTGGAAAGACCCTGATACTCCAGCGCTGAATGAACACCAATTAACGACTTCTTTACCTAGGTTTCGTCTTTATTGTTACAGACTTCTTCAGAATTAACATAACACATTCCTTCCCACTCAAACGTTATATATTCTCACAATTTCACACCCAAAACTTTCATTAACCAATTAATTAATTAATAAAATACTACTTATCTCATCAAGAACCTTAAAATTGTAAAATTATGTCATTATACATTCAATACTGACCTAAACTTTTCACTCTCCAATGACCTACGTAAACAACTAATTTACATTCACTTAAAAAACATTACATATCTATTTGTTACATAAAAACAAACAAAAATTTCTAAGAATTTGTGAATACATTGTACCTGTGTGATAAAATAAATGTTGGGGGAGAGTCCATATGTATATATGGGCATTTTGATTGTTATACCAAAAATATTGTTTAAATGGCCAAATGTGAAGGCTGTTTGGTCTTCTATATAGGAAAAACTTGTAGAATGTTTAGGGAAAGAATAGGTGAGCACATACTTGACATTAGACATATGAAGAATACCAATGCCTTGGTCAGACACATTGAACAATACCCAGAGCACAGATTTATGTTTTGTATAATACAGCAAATAAAAAAGGACAGTCAGGGTGCTGTCTTGGATGTGCATCTGGATATCTGTGAAACGAAATGGCAGTTAAGACTAAATGCCACAGTGTTTCCCGGAATAAATGATAAGCATGCTGCCAGTATTAAAATTAAAACACATTTTGGGATAAATATACTAGTATATAAGTAAGTAGTATTGTAGTATTTATTATATTTTATGTTTTTTTTAAATATGTTTATGTTATTAAAAAATAAAGGTGATGGGAGAAATATATGATACAGCATTTTTTGAAATAGTAGTGTTATGTGTATGTGTGTGCACACGGGTACAATGTATTCACAAATTCTTAAAAATGTTTGTTTTTGACATTTTTTGTGTTCGATATTGAGATTTTCGAACGTGATTCGGACATCTTAATACTTGAATGGAGTAGATTTGAGTATGTGATAGTAAGCCATATATATATATTTATGGGTGTACTTCTTGTCACCGAATTTACACTTCAGCAAACTGCAAAAT
>NC_056747.1:856088895-856203895 GCF_019279795.1 Protopterus annectens | reverse complement strand
ATTAAAGGTGGGTGTGTACACTTTATATATATATATATATATATACACACACACACATACATACAAACATGCACAAATGTACAATTTTGTTCTCTTTATTCATTTTTAATTAAGGTCTGTTCTCTGCCTGGTTCTGCACACGTAAAAATGAGACAACAAACATATTTTTTCCCCTAGATCACAGTATGCAGAATAAAATGTCTTGCAGACACAGGAATGTTGCCAAGCATGACTGGGTCTTACAGCATGAAAAAAATGTTAACTTTTAATTTCTAACTGGTGCTGTCGTGGAAATCCTTTCCAACGGTGTAACCCATGCGGAAAGTCCAAAATCTGCATTTAAATGGAATTATTTAAAACCTACACACAAGACTTAGTTAAAGTGTGTAAAATGATGTTTTTCAATATTGTTTAAATGAATTTAGTAATACTGAAATATAAGGACTTAGCAGCACCAGAAGGTGACAGGTGAGTCTCTAGTAATCTGAATAATTCTCGAAAGGAAACCTGCTTTAATTTCTGGTGTACTCTGGAAATGATACATTAGTTGCACACACATACACATGCATATCAGCTATATATATATATATATATATATATATATATATATATATATATATATATATATAAAACATAGTTCTTTAATAAGCAAGCACAAGGGAAGGAAAATATCTATGTCCACAAAGCAAAGCTGAGTCTTGACATTTGCCAGTCAAAAATTAGAAGCTCTAACTCAGAAAACAGATGCTAGCACTATATAAGAAAAAAAATTGCTGGTGATAATGCTGCCTTGAATTATACAATGCTGTGGGGATGCAGTTCAAAGCAATTGTTTAAAACTTGTATAATAAAATTGCAAACTGACGGGACATGACTGAGATAGTCACATCCTGTCAGCTTGCAGTCACTGTAAATAAATGCAAATAATTTGTGTCTCTAAGCAATTTATATTTATTTGTATAAAAAAAATAATTTTTCTGAGCAGCTCACAGACTCCTATCTATGGAATCATAAATGGATTTTAAAGGCTAATTAAAAGATTAAAGTCTGTATGACTTTTCTAAGACATCAAGTATTTGCTGTTCAGTAGCTCTCTATCTTAAAATAAAGCTAGTAACAGACTCCATAGTGTATCAACTTTAATGCTGCACAAAGTACATTTCTGCAAAAGTACTTATCATAAAAGATGACTGAAAATTTTCAACTTGTGTGGGAAATAGTCCTCATCCAGAGAACGGTGTTATGATTCAAATGTTTCATATATGATTTATCACTATACCCTGGATTGAATACTGGGTTAGCTTCTGTCAATCACAAAGGCATAATTCATTCCCTTATGGTACATCCAACCACACATCTTGATGCAAAAAAAAAAACATAAGAATTTGTTACTAACATTTCAAGGTATGACAAAAATATCAGGTAGCCTTTCATCTTTAGTTCAGTAATAGATAAGTTAGTGAAACTCACTCCAGTTAGTGTTAAATCAGAGTGTCACTTCTATCAGGGGATAGTACCATATTATTGTTTTTTTTTTTTTTTGCTATGGTTTCCCATTGATCATCACTGCTTACCCTGGGTACCATTTGGCCCATTCATCCACTTGGAGCAAGAATTAATTGGCCCATTTGTTGCCCCTGGAGCAAAAGCCCTAAGATTCATTTATTCCACTAAGGGCAAAGGTCAAGTGAACCAGGAGTGGTGACATCATCGACTTGGGTAGCAGAAGTTTTCTCTTTATTGTCCTGGTTACTCAAACATGCCCAGTGTGCTTTACTTTGGGAAGTTCAGTGGGTGTAACATGAGAATATCACTTCCATGGGTGACTGTAAGCCTGTAAACAAGCACACCACCTGGAACAAACACATTGTGCATGTTTTTCTGGTTTCCCCATGGAAATTGTGTTCCCCATAAGTGTCCCACCCTTCCCCCAACTACAGGCACATGGGCTTAACCTCATCACTTGTGTCCTTGCCCAGGTAGCTCCAGCAAGTGATTGAACCACTAAATGAACTTAGGTCACCTGGGTCATACTCAGCATTGGTCTCACTAGATAATACTCAAGAGCACTATGCTTTGAGAGTGGGGGAGCACCTTTTTAGTTTTTCATTTCCTGGATTATCAGCACAACCTTTACAAAACTGGTTGTCTTACATTCCCTAAGCAGCATTCACTCTGTGATATTCACTCGATGCTATGACATATAATTACTTAGAAGCAACTGAAGCTGCAGTTAACACAAGTACTGTGACTTGCAGTACTGAAGTACGGCTGAATAATGATGAACAAAGCCACTATTAACCATGGTAACTAGAACCTGAAACCGAATATGTATTTAGTCTTATGGTATCATTGTAGGCATATGCTAAGCTGAATGAAGACCATCTCTTCAGCAGCCACCTCTGTGCCACCTGCTTGCCTTGGCTGATGACTGATAAACGTCTCTGGATATCGTGCTGTGCCTAGCATTGTGACTCCACACTTTTACATGATTAGTGCTAATGGGGAAGCAAGAGGTTTACTGCAAGGAAACATTCTGCAACAGTTTATGTTTACTCATTACAGTCAAGTGACGCCTCCAGGTGTTTCTGCAGTTACATCCTACTGATGCCTCTAGGTGTCAGATACTGCTTGCTCATATTTGCATTAATAGTTCCAAAAGTATACTAGCTACAAGGTATTAGAATACTTCATCTTAAAGCTTACTTGATAGCGCATTGATATTAGACCGCTGTCTAGTGAGGTTAGAGATATTAATTGATGTTCCTATAATGTTTATTTATATTGTCAGAAATTTCATGTTTTTTCTGAATGTCTTGATAACCAAATACCATGGACAGAACTGTTTAGCCTCATATGAAAGCTGTCATCTGGATAAACAAAATACAACTGACAGAACTTCAGAATGCAGAGGTGAAAATGAAGATTTACAATCCCAAATAGCCATGCTTTCTCAGGGCAAGTAAACACTTGCCCAGCATGTGGAAATATGCCTTTTCCCCACTGTAGTGCAATCCCGGAGTTGGTATATACAATTGGGGGGGGGGTGCTGGACGAGTGGGGGCATAGCCCCCCACCTAGTAGGTTTTTACATATTCCGGTGTGTTTACGTTACGTGTTGGGCAAGTGTTTACTTGCACTGAGAAAAATCAACTTTTTGGGATTGCAAGTCTTCGTTATTTTTGGTGTTGTGGGTTTTGTGATTTGAAAGTAGATCCATTTACTGTGACTTATAAAATCCATTTTAAGACAACTATAAAAATGTACTGAAGAGTTTGCTATTTACACTTCTTTAGTAATGCCTATGATTCCAGAGATATTAACATTTGTTTGAAATGTGAGGATATAATTTGATTTCATCAAAAACTTAGGATCCACCCATTGGAAGTTACAAGGTAAACTTCCAGAGTTCCATTGCAGGGAAGGAGTTAAAGTGACCAGTGGCTATTCTATTCTTGTTCCACTGCCACTAGATGAGTAAGACTACCAGTTTTAATAGCTGTGACTTGTTTAAGAAAGACTGTAATGGTGTACGGTGGATGTCATATTCATTTTTGTTGAAGCAAAGTAATTAAAAAAAGTTTTTATCCTTTTGTCTGTAATTCAGTTATGCTTTGTGGTTTTGTTAGTTGCTTCAACTGCCTGGAAAACTCTGGACCACACAACAGAGAAAAAAAAATGAAGATTGTTGATGAAGGAAAGTCTTGCTCTGCTTAACGAAGTTGGACAGCTCTTTCAGTCACTCCTTATATCACTAACAAGGCCATAATTAAGTTATTCAAGGCACACATTGGGATAGCAGTTTATGGAGGTCTGTAGACCCTTCGAGCCAGGCAGACAAGGGCAAACATATAGTTATACCGAGATGAAAAACAGTGACATATCATCATTACAATAAAAAAGATACACCAAGTATATAGACATCCTTGTCAGAAACACTTGCATATTTACTTTCTCTTATAAGATATAACATAGATATTTTTTAACAACTGACCCTGTTCAATTCTTCAAATCTGACTCAGGATGCTGTTCCAGCTAGCTGGTGCTACCTTGGAAATGCCCTTTCACATGTGGCTAGAGAATATGGTGGTCTAGCTATTTCTACGCAATTGGTTTTGGGAGTGGCTCTGATTTCTAATGTTGAGTTTGGGAAGGAAAGAAGTGCAGCATTTTTCATGGAATTTTTTAAAAGTGAGAGTATTGAGAAGAGATGCTATGGATGACACAGACATTTTGTGTTTTGCAGTGCAATACAATGATGGTATCTGTCATTAGCTAGATTAACAAAGAAAATTATGAGTATAGCTCTATACTACAGAGTCTGTATTCAAGTCTGGGGAGGAATATGTTTACAGCAAGAGACCATCTAGCTTCTATAGTGAGCAAGTCTGAAAATTTGTAAGATAGCAGAAGTTAGGTCCAGTAACACAGGTCTGAGAACCTTGTATGCAGTTATCGAAGACAACTAGGGCTTTTGCTAGATTTGATGAGAAGAATGTCATCAGCATGCATAACTATTTTTAGATTTCTACGGTCATTGCTGAAAATGTAAAACAAAAATGGACAACTGATCCCTGAGGAACACCTGTATTTAGAGTACTTGGATCTGACAGAAGTCTTTTGGAATACACTTGAAATTTTCTGTTTTTAATGCAGTTTTGAAGCCAATTTAGTGTAGAAGATCCAAAATTTAATCTTCTGATTTTTTATATTAGTATTGCATGATTCACTGTTTTTAAAAAGAAAGTAATAAACTGCGATTAATCATGCACTGGCAGTTACTAAAATGAAGAACAAGAACCTATGTGGTGTACTTTCCTTGAGGGTGCCTCACAGTGCCACTAGGGTAGTCTAATAAAGGCTGTCTAAGAAAAAATTATGGTTTATCACTAACAGGGCTCATACTGAACTGAAGAAGCAGTACTATTTGTTTTTACACTTGAAAAGATACTACATTTTATTCTTCACACTGCGTCACCCACCATTACAAATCCAAGATATACTGCTACTTATCTTCAGACATGCTATTGGCTCTAACACACCAGATGTTAGCAAATACTGCAACTGAGAAGCTGTTTTTTAGTTTGAAGAAAAACGTGAGAGATAAACGTACAACTTTAAACATGTAAAATTAGAAAGAATTGATAGTGTCATGGACATGTTTCAACTCCTGTGGTGTGCAGCTTTCACTGACCGCAAACTAATATGACAGATGCAAAACTGTAAGGCATACTGGCAACTGTGTGCAAGCTTGCGATAGTGTATATTGGAAGTTTACAGAAATAGTCATCAAAAAAGTTTTCCTTTTCAATGAGCCCTAGTGAAGCCTGGAATTGAAGTGAAAGCCAGTCCCTGAAATGCCCACTACTTAGAACTGCACTAACATTTTAGCACAGACTCACTAAATTCTCTCTCTCCACATATGGCAAACTTGTCCATGTCCAGAGCACTTCTGTCAACAAGTACAAAAAAAAAAAGCACATTTTTCCTTCCTGAATTTAAAAACAGTAACAAAGCTCATCAGAACTTACTTTTTTACAACTGTTATATTTGGCTTTCAGTGACTGCTCTTCTAATCATATCATTACCATTTCTTTGGATCTGTCATCCTAATACCTATATTCTGAGTTCAAATGTCTGACTACAAAGCCATTTCATTATCAAACACTACTCTGAACACAAACTAGCTATGTCTTGAATCAATGAGATGCCTCTCATTTACAAAGCTATGGAGGTGTTCTCCTACCACCGTTAAGAGAAGTGATGAGACAGTGTTGCACATGCTGGTTTGTGCTTTTAAATCGTAATGAGCTAATTATAGTGATTTACATGTAATGTGGCACACAAACATTCCAGACAATACAGACATCATGGAAGTAGACCACATATATAGTGTGTGTGTATTTTTAAGCCTCTGGAAATGACACGTTCTGTTAGTTTTGAAATATCTGCCAAGTCTGAAGAAATATATCTGCAAAAATGAAGAAATGTATTTGTCAAGAATTACTGTGTCTGGAAGTACACAAGTAAAATCCTCGGTGGAAACTGAATCAGCTGAAATACTTGTGCTGCAAGAAGGAAAACAAGCTGAAAATTGAAAGGCTTGGTTCCACAAATGTTGTCACTATAAGTAGATTAGATGAAAAGTTTGAGAAGATTTACTGTGTAGCATTCCTGTGGGCCACTGGGGAAAGCACCATAAAGTTATTTAAAACTCTTATTTTTCTTGGTGAATTAAGACAAAATAGCATCACTTAATATATAAATGCAGTTACTATTGCCAGTCTAAACATTGCCATTTATTAGACATTAACAACACAAAGTCTTATACAGCTATAGATGCATAAGTTAGTCAGCTGAAGAACAGAGCCAAAGACTAAATTTGTTAAGCTGCATTAGTCTACTATGAGATACAAAAAAATAATGGAACAAGGAGCAGGCTATTTAGGGAAGTAGACCTGGCCTTTCAGCAAGTGAAATTAGCACTGCACAGATACAGATCTGTTGATGATAATAGGTGCAAAGTAAATATGAGAGAAATAAAGCAAAATGAAAAATAAAGGCAGTTGCATCATTAAATCGTGTGAGATAGAGATCCATGTGACAATGTTCTATAATAAGGATACAGTCCAAAAGAAAGCTACATGTACAGACGAAATTCAATCTTGAAACAAATGTGACTATTACCATAATATGGAGAATTGCCCAGCTTTTAAACAAGCTTACAGACTCTATGCTAGAAAGGCATTTTCTCTATGATGTGTGAATGGAAAAATCAAGTTTGAGCAAGATTCTGCATATCATTGAACAGAAATATGAAAATGAACTGCATGGTGGTCTATGGAAGTGACAACTTGATACTGTGCAGTCTGAAAATGCATCACAAACAAGCAAGACTTGGGTGGAACCCAGACTGTTGTATAGAAATATTGAAAATTAATGGATAAAACAAACTTTAAATTAGACAGAAGTGCACATCTGCACTGACCAACATTTGAATAGTGATTGAACAACAGTAGTACCCTTTGCTTACTTCTGAAGTGGTCTTAAGAATACCAGCTAGTAAGATTTTTCAGTACTAGATGCAAGCTAGGGGTTAGGCAAAGCTAGCTGATGCAAACATACACCATCAGAAGCAAACTGCTTCTTAGACTCTCATTTGATGTTTTGTCAGCACCAGAAGTGCCCCAAAGAGCTGTTGTTCAGATAACTGAAGGCATGGAAGGTGTTGTAAATGTAAATTAAGTTATATACTCACCAAAACATTATATATTCATGATCTGTGACTCTTCAATTCAACACCAGGAATAATACTGCAGGCACTAGTCAATAATAACTTTTAAGGCTCTCCATGTTCAGTAAACTCCTTCCTCTGGCTCTCTTTTACTTTATATAGCATAGGTGACACATTTTATATATGCTTACTGCTTGCAAAATCACTTGTCCAGATCCACCACATCCTTTTCTCCAAGAAATGGGATGGACTGAGTTTGTTCAAGTGAATGAACACGAGTCATGAAGATCCAATGTTAAGGTCATAACTTTCATATTTTATATAAGGGCCAGTCTATTCACTTCAACAGCAAACAGAATCTCCACCTTCTCTTCTTGGGTGGCATTAAGACAGAATGCAATAAAGAATGCCGGATTGCATTCAACTTACAATGTCCCAATACAAATATCATGGATAGTGGAATTCCAGAAAATAAAACTAAGGCTGCAGTTACAGTCCTACCAGAATAAGCTACAGGCACATTTGGTATGGTTTTATTACATTTAGTGTAAAAGAAGGTAGTACTGTCTGAAAAATAACTAGACAATACAACCTTTGGACAGTTTCTGACTTGCTTTACCTAAGCAAAAAATGCAAAAAGTTGATAATGCCCTCTAGTACGTTTTGTTGAGATAAAATCACAGTTGGCAGTGCAGATCCAGACATTGTAACACATATGCTGTCCATCTGAGTACTGTGGAAAAATAATGGAATATTAAATGAATGATTAAAAACTTCTGTGGCTACCCTGGACATGAAAGTAGGAGTAGTGTGCGAACATGTCATCCTTATGGAATATAACATATGAAGTTACAAAAGAAAGACCTTGAAGTTCTGAAAGCTTTCTGGCTGATGACATAAGTGCTATTAAAAGGGAAGCTTTCAAAACAAATATATGAGATCATATTTGGCTGCAGATTCAGTTTCCCAAACCCAAAATTCAAATCAAAATGTTTCTCTGAGTGATGATCTTAAAAGGAGCAAGACTTTGCAAACCTTTAAGGAAGCCAGCAAAAAAGACTGAAGACACTGAAGAAATATAGAAATTGCAGCCAGATGTTCTTTGACTGAGAAATAGCTACAGTCCTTATCAAAAAAGTCTGCTAAAACCTGCAAGATCTCTGCAATTCAGACTGAAAAAGGGATTAAGACATTGGTTAGTACCCCTTGGTAAAAACGTTGTCCTTTTACTCAAGTAAACTTTATCTGCAGATGGCGTTTGAGCAGCTGTAAAACATTTCCCTAGAAAATGCAGCCACAGCAGGAGAATCTATATTTGGCCGGACCAATACAGGATCATGAGAATGACTTTTGCCTTGTACTGTTGAGCTTCCTGCAGAAATTTTATTATGAGGGAAAATCAGTAGGAGTAAGAAAGAGCCATGTCTCCCAAGATATCCGCCCCATGGAAGAATGACAGAGAAATAGCTTTAGCAACTGACACCAGTCAGACATGTAAACAGGAAGCAGCACGGCATTTCCTAGCAGCAGAAGATGGCATATTCCACTAATCAAATAAGAAACCATTGGCAAAGCATCTATAAAAATAAGTTGTGCTTGTCTGCTAGAGAGTTGACTTGACCAAGGATATGTGCTGCTACTACAAAACAATGGGTCAACATGGCCTTTTCCCATAACCTCATGGCCTCTCAACATAGGGAAGAGGAATGAGCTCTCTCAGCTTCCTTATGTACTAAACCTCCACTATGCTGTTGCACTCAATGGTAATGATGTGCCCTAGGGAAGGAGGTCTTGTACAGCCTCATTACCATGCACTAATGTGCAGAGAGAGGCTTTTTTGTGTGACCATCTCATGGATTGTGTACCTCAAATAATGCCCCCCCACCCCAGTACAGAAGCATCCATGATGACTGTCACACTCAGGGAGGGGTAAAGGAATTCCCTGACACAGACTGCCTGGAAGAAGCCATCACAGCAAATTCTGATAGCAAACCCATATGATTCATACCTGTTGAGACACTGCTATTTTCTAGCACTACTGAATATTTAGTATCAGTTAAAGAACTCTAATGTATTACCTGGAAAATGGGACTAGGAGAATTGTCACTGTCATGATACCCAGAATTTTAGAGCAGGGAGCAGCCATTACGGATATGGCATTTAAAATATGGTGATGAACTGAGGCTTCAAAATTCTGTCTGGTGCAAGACAGGCAATGCAAGTATTTGTTTCCTGGTGGCAGCCAATGAAGATCTATGATCTGAGCTCTGGTAAACCATCCTTTGGTTTGGATGCTATTTGGGATATTCTGCAAGCAGTCATGTTTATGGACATCAGGCTTGCTTTTAAACTCTGACTTTCCAAAGTATGGTCAAACAATCCACTTATGCTAAATGATGAGCTCAGAAAAAAGGTAGAAACATGGTGTGTCTACAGCTAGTGGTGTTTAGCTTTATTGGCATGAATGTCCCAGTAAAGACTTAAAACGCAGAGAGTCATGGGCATTCAGAAGCCATGTAGTTTAAACACTGGTATGCCCTTAAGAGGTCATCTGGATATATCCCATGGACCTCAACTATGGGAGATTTAAGGTATTACAGTAAAGACTCTGAGTCTTTCTTGCAGTTTTTACTGAATAGTTATAGAGATACCCATCACTTAATGTCCGGGATAGGTTCTATCCCACTGAACATTAAGCGACTATGACATTAAGCAAACACTGTATACTTTACATTGTGCTTCACTTGACATCCTCCTGCACAATGTCTGACCACGTTTATGTCTGCTTACCACAGTATGGATGTAAATGAGATCAAACGTTGTGCAGAAGGATGTCGTTAAGCGATGCACACCTGTAGTTATTATCATGTTATGCAGTACACAGACATTTTAAAGAAACCAATGTGCAGTACAGACCTAAGGGACATTACAATACTACCTTTGTGTTACTTATTAAGCCCTCAGACAAGACATATGCAGTGTTATCAGCATATGCTCATCATAGAAGCACTTCTATATGTTCATATACTATACTCATTAGCTGATAAATAAGGGTCCTGTGTCATCTACCACAAGTCCACTTTATACATATTCACACCACCACCACCAATTCTACCTCCTCCCCAAAAGAGAGGGACATGCCACTGGTAGTTTATCTCCTCACATGATGTGGACCTCAAATGACCTGAATTGACTTTTGAAACTTGGTCATGGGTACCATATGCATGAATATAATCACTGCTGTAATGTGCCAGTATATCATAAATCATTAAAACCATACAGTAACCTGAATAGATATTATTAGGATATTCAACATGCATTTTTATAGTAACATGCTTTTCCTTTCAAGCCAGACAAATGCAGAAATTTACTACTGACAAATTTGCATGGATGGTTTACAAGTCTATTAAAGAAGAAAAACATCTACAGATGCTTCTCATTCCTCTCTTGGGAAGGCTAAGGTTCAACGCTGGTGCACAGTAATTACTCGTGCAAGCCAAGGATACAGTCTCATGACCCAAGCTCATGCTTGGGGGACAGGGTAATTGGCTACAGTTTTAGTGTGAGAGTATGAATACACTCAAACATAAATGAACACAACCCTCTCAACCAAAGAAATAAAAAACGGTATAACAACCATCTAGATGAAGGCTCCTCAATCCACTGCCACTAAGTTTCCAGGCCAGTGTCTGACGGCTGTGACAAACCACCAACTGAAACTAAAATGGCATGATGCTTATTTTCAGGCTGGTAGTTTTGAGCTCATATGATGAGGTCCTAAAACCAGGCATTACAAATGGTAGACTAATGGTTGAAAAGGGTAAACTAAGTGGTCAAGAAGGATGAAAACTAGAGACAGGAGTGTGTTCATCAGGGTATGTATTAAAGGACTAATAATCTAATGGACAGACATGATTCTGCAGAAGGTGACATAGGCAGTCACCTACAGCACTGTGGCTGGGGGGAGGCTTAAGCATTCATTTTACTAATACATTTAAAAACATAACAAAACAAGAAACCTCTAAACACTGCGGTTGGCGGCATCTTCTCCTTTAAGGAGAACCATGCCTGCGTCGCCACCACAGAAGTAGGAAGTAAACACATTCCACACTTATGCATGGAACTTAAACTAGCCATTCCTCTAAGAGTGAAGGTTAAGTGTGTGTGTGTGTGTGTGTGTGTGTATATGTATGCATGTGTACAAGTGTAATTTAAACTACAGAGAAAGTGTGTGTGTAGGGTGTATATTACATGTTCAACAGCTTAGGTTGTCGAATGTCTAAATATCAACACCTAAGTGTCGAAACCTTAAAATCGCGAATGGCCATTCTTTCCTCGGGAAAGAATTCGCTAGGCCATCGTGAAATAAAATAAACTTCTGAACCCAAACATAGTGGGGGGCTTCATCCCCACACCCCTTAACTAAATATACCAACTCTGAGATCACTCTACATTGGGGGAAAAGGGCAAATCCCCGATAATGGCCAAGCAAATTCTTTCCTGAGGATTTTAAAATTTTGACGCTTAGGTGTCAATAATTAAGCATAAGACAACCTAAGCTGTCGAACATCTAATAGGAACTCTGTGTGTACATATGTATGTCTATGTCACTGCCTGTAATTTAAACTAGCCATTCCATTTCTCTATGAGAGAGAAAGTGTGTGTGCATGTTTGTTTGTAATTTAAACTAGCCATTCTGTTCGTATGAGAAATAAAGTGAGTGTACATGTGTATGTATAGAATTTAAACTACTGGTTCCGTTCTGTATGAGAGAGAAAGTGTGTGTGTTGCTGTGTGATAGCACAGTGAAGGTAGGTGTGTGTGTGTGTTTCAACATACCTCTTAATTGTCCAGATTTAGCCTCACAGCTTTGGCCTATTTCTCATAAAATGTGTGGTTTTCTGGCAATTCACAGAGGACTGAAGTCACCAAATAATAACATATATACAAGTTTCTGATTTCTTATTCTTCAGAAAATGCATGCTAACATAAATCTTGTTATTTTAGCAACATTCTAAGTTAAAAACAGCAATATTTAAAATCCTCATTTTTGGGCCTTTGTATCTCCATTATTTTAGGCTTTGTCCATATTTCTTACACTAAGAGGTTGAGAGGTATGCATACCTCTCAGCTGACCAGATGTTTGCCTCATATGTTTGGCCAATTCCTCATAAAATTTCTGATGTTCTGGCAATTCATGGAAGATTGATGTCACTAAATGATTATATCTATGAGTTTCACATGTCATATCCTTCAGAAAATGCATGCTAACACAAATCCTGTTATTCTAGCAACTTTCTAAGTTAAAAAGAGCAATATTTAAAATCTATCCCTATTTTGGGCCATTGTATCTCCATTATTTTAGGTTTTGTCCATATTTCTTGCACTAAGAGGTTGAGAGGTATACATACCTCTCAACTATCCAGATTTTTGCCTCATATTTTTGGCCTATTCATCATAAAATTTGTGGTTTTCTAGCAAATCACTGAGAATTAAAATAACTAAATATCATACATCTGAGTTTCAGACGTCATATCCTTCAGAAAATGCATGCTAAGGCAAATCCCATTATTCTACTAACTTTCTAAGTCTATAAGAACACTATTTCAAATTTGTCCCTATTTTTGGGCCTTTGTCCCCCATTATTTTAGTTTTTGTCCAGATTGCTTCTGCATAGAGGCTGAGAGATATGGAAGTATGGTGTGTAATGCCCTGGTGGTGGTGGGGGAGGCAGGTTAGTCAATTAATCTGATCAGGCTTGACCCTGTAATTTGGTTACAGGAGACAGAAGCCTGAATCCTCTACACTAGCTACCAAACTGCTGAAGGAATTGTGAACTTCAGTGTTGACAAGAGCCCGAATCCTCTACATGAACTGCCAGACTGCAGACAGAATTGTGAGTTTGAGTTTCAGTGCATTTTCCAAGGGATCATGAGTTTCAGTGCATTTTCAAGGGATCATGAGTTTCAGTGCATTTTCAAGAGATCATGAGTTTCAGTGCATTTTCATGGAATTGTTAGTTTTAAAGGGAGGGAAGATTACTGTTGCTCATGCTACGTCTGTTTTTCAATGTGCAACTAGCTATTTTGTTTAGCAAATGGCAGACACTGTTTGTGCTGTAAAATTTGAAAGCAGTGTTAGTAGCATAACTACCTTTGGTGCAGAAGGCTGTAGATTCTACTCCCATACCATGAAGATGGAGTGCTGCTATTGCAGTGCCCTTTTGACTGCTAATTATTTGGTGCAGTTTAAGGGGGGAATAGGGGTTCTGCACTCCTGAATGTGTATGAGATGCCTAGTAACTTATGAACTTGTCTGTTTGTCAGTCATTCCCTATTGCAATATTACTAGCTTACAAAAGACCAAAACACTCCACAGAATATAGAAACAAACTTGTAATGATGAAGTCTTTGGACGAAAGTGCTAAATCTCTGAATAAATACAAATTAATTTACTTGTGGTGTTTCTGCTGCCTTCCAGTAATTTTTTTTGTTACAATATTACCAGCTTACCAGTTTTTTTAATATTACATAGGCAATTAATTCAATGGCGGCAGGCACTGAATTTGTAGATGAAACACTGAAATATAAAGTTGTTTGGCAGTAGCAACCTCTTCATTAGTTACACAGCTCTTTAACATGGAATTATTTGTATGACATTTACTTCTGCAGGCATTGTTCTTATTGACTGATATTGGTGGATTGTAATGACAGATGTCCTAGTAGCCTTTTATGATTGAAATTTTCTGAAATGGGTAGTTTTGTCATTATTGGTTCATACATTTTGTTTCAGTGCTTGCTGAAAGAATGTTCAAAACTACAAATTTAAAACGCATTCTAACAACTGGTGCTGTATTACACAAGGAATATAATTTAATACAATTTGGAAGGCGAATCAAAGAGCACATACATGTATGCATGGCCCTAAAAATGTGTGCAAGGAGCCTAAGGTTTGAAAAGGCCCAAAGGTAAATGTCATTGGCCAGATGTATTTTCTTTAAATGTGTTTTTTAATGCTGTTTGAATGAATGTGGGTTTCAAGGGTAGAGAAGTTCACTACTCATGTTGTCTGTTTTTATTGTGAGACTGTATTGTTTGTTTAGCAGATGGCTATTAGTGTTTGTGCTATTCAATTTCATCATCTGGAATCATTGTAGAAGTAAATAAAGTACTATGTACACTGACAGGTTTGAACAGTGTTTATGGTAACTGGGGAGAAATAGCCAAGTAGTAGAACAGTGGAATGGCTGGGAAGAGGGCTGCTGAGGAGGGGGGTAGGGGGTTGCCACATGAGGGGCTGCTCTGGGGGGGCTCCTGATCTATTACCCTGCCTTGGGCCCCATTTGACCTTGATCTGGCTCTGGTAATGGAATTATCAGATGTAAAATGCAAAAGAAAAAAACAATTTAACTCCGAAAAGATTTAGGCCTCTGTACAGAGCACTGTACATGAAATCTGATTAAGACAACATACAGATCAAAGCCACAAACAAAAGGCAAAACAACAGATAACACAATTAACAACAATAATGATAATAATACTACTGCAGTAAACTCTCAGTTAACCGGCACCCATGGAGATTGGTACATGCCGGATAACTGTAGTTTCTGGTTGCTTGAGAGTTGCTATTAAAAATAGGCCTGACTAATACTGTACCCTATACTATTTGTTTGGTTTGACTTGTTCTCAGGTTGTGGAGAGAGTGAATTTATTCCTATCTTCCTTTTTAAAACTCTAAAAATGTAAGGTATGTTTCTGCAGAGGGAAAGAATGTGCAACACATGAAAACTGTACTGTATTTCTTCAATTTTTTTTTTTTGCTGGTTGCTTGAGTTCTATTTAACTGAGGGTTTACTGTAATAATAATAAATAGTTTAATCAAGTATAACTTTTGTAGTACCTACAATAAAATAATGATCTTACTATTATATATTTCTATAAGGCAACATGGCATCAACATGCCAAAGTCAATGTAAATTATTTAAAACATGGTAGCCATTCTAAAATTAATTTATTTTTCTTCAGAAATAATTCCCCATTTTCTGTTAATAGCACCTGCAAATCAACATTCTATTAATGTAACTTAAAACCTAGACTTAATTGAGGAATCATGAACAGTGAATGTGTATAATAGTTTGGACTACATTACTGGCATGTACATGAACAGGACTTGTCAAATGTCTTCTGTATCCCCTAAAAATGCACATATATAATACACAAATTAATATGAAACTACAGAGGTCATTTACTGCTCAGGTTTACCGAGAGAAAATGCAGGCTTCCCAGGGAACTAGTGCTACCAGCTATATACTGGTATAAATATTGACAAAACAAAACAAAAGATGTTAATTTTATTCAAAGAAAAGGTCATAACTCTTAGGAGTGAAAGACTGGCTGAAGTCAAATAACTTTTACTCAAAATCTAGGTGTTACATACTTTTCGCTAAAAACAGGAACTACTGGGCTGGGTTCACAGTTTTCTATGTTCTGTTCACCTTGCTTAAGTTTTTTTCACAAAGTACACATCCAGAGGCTAGATGAAAGAGTATCTTTTTGTAAATATATTTGAATGTTTTGTGAAATGTGGATTTTGACGAGTACCATTTGAAATACTTTGTTGCAGCTGATTTCCCTGAGGAAAAAAAATCTGAAATGTGAACTCTCTGAACAGTGGAAAACCAAGAGATTTCCAAGAATCTGACATTTTGGGCAGGAGGACTCATTCAGCATTATGCATTACTTGCATTTCTTCTGATACTTGCTACTTGAGAAACTGTCACGTTACTAAATTTTTCAATGTGTTTTAAGTTTACACAGAGAGAGATGAACTAAAGAATTTATAAGAGAATCAAAGCAATGACTGGAAATTACATGTAACAGGCATGGGTGTAACTCATGGAATTTCAGGTCATGGAACTGGAATTTCATTTTTCATTGTAAATTAGTCTCTCTTTACACTGTATAATTGTCAGCAGTGACAGTAGGACAAAAGTACAGCTGTATGAACACTCACCATAACAGTAGACATTTGAAAGGAAGGATCATTGCTGTAATTTTTTATTATGTTTGGGAATTAGCTCCAGAGCTTAGGGTGTCATCAAAGCATTGTTGGACTCCTCTCCCCAGGCCAGGAAAACCATTAGAATGTTATACAGAAAACAGAGAGCAGTCCGTGTCTTTTTCAGCTGTATTCTAGAGGAAGGAAGTCATCAAAAATGTGTCTTCCAGCTAGGTAAGGGGTCCTAAATTACCTAGATTAGAGTATGTCTACTCTAAAAGGGTGAGGCACCAAGGAAGGAAATGACAAAGACGTTCTATCAATCAATGTCACTGCCCCTTTAATTTATACAGGAGCTACGAAATGGCCCAAAGCAGGGTAGGCTGGAAGGCCTTCCATTCCAGCATGTACAGTTATATTATGGCCATACAAATGTACTATGTTCATAGGTTGGTACTAGGCTATCAGCCCTAGGGCCTATACAAGCCTAGCCATAACAATTCCCTGGCTATTTCTTCCCACATTATTTACTTTCCTGGACCCCTGTCTAGCAGGGCGACTGACGTGATCCCTGGGGTGAATTTCCTTTCTCCCATCCAATCGTCAAGGTTCCTCTTGAAGAGGTCCAAAGAGGCACTCTGCTTGACATGTATGGGCAATCTATTCCAGAGTCTGGGGAGTCTCTGGGTCAGGAACCTATCCCTCCAGCATGTTTTGTTTATTGTGATGACAAGGTTTAGATCCCTGGAGCGTAGCTCTGAGGGATTGGGATTTCTTTAAGTGTAGCATGTCCAACAGCTCTGGGTTTGACATGGCCTTGTATGTTAAGCAGAGATCGCCTCTGAGTAGACGATATGCGACAGAGTATAGCTGGAGTTTTTTAAGGCGGTCAGCATAGGGCATCTGCTTTAGGCCTGTGATTCTTTTAGTGAGGTATTTCTGAGGCCTTTCCAGTTGTTGCAGATGTCTTGAGAGGTACATACCAAATGGGGCGTTGTATTCTATAATGGGTCTAATGAGGGATGAGTACAGTGGGACAATGACCTCCTTTTTTCTTGATGAAAAGCCCTTCGTGATGAGGTGTGCCACATAGAAGGATTTCCTGACTGTTGTGGCGATGTGGTTATCGAAAGTGAGACCACTGTCCACCTGTGTCCCTAAGTCTCTTATCACACTTTCTGTGTTTAGTGTACTGCCACCTAAATGGTAATTCATGGATACATGTTTTTTCCCAAAGGGGATAACAATACATTTCTTGGCATTGAGCTTGATCCCATGGCTCTAGCACCAAGCATCTGTTTCTGTAAGGCCCTTTTGTAGAGTATCCACATCATTTGGGGATTCAATAATGGCTCCCAGTTTGCAGTCATCTGCAAACTTTGTTAGCCAGAGTCCCTTAGTGTTGACCTGTACTTCAGAGAAGTAGATGCCAAACAAGAGCGGCCCCAGGACTGAACCCTGAGGTACTCCACTTGTCACTTGTCTGGAGCTGGATTTGGAGTCGGCTACTTTTACAGTGTGGGTTCTATCAGTAAGCCATTTAGCAACCCATTGGGTGACATAGGGATTAATGCCCAACTTAGTAAGTTTATCTATGATTCCAGAGTAGGGGATGGTGTCAAAGGCCTTGGTAAGGTCTAGATAGGCTGTGTGGACCACCTTATCCTTGTCCATGGCTCTGGAGACTGATTCAAAGAAGTCAATCAGGTTCAGTAGACAAGATCGGCCCTTCACAAACCCAAACTGGGTGGGGTCCAGTGTTTGAAGGTTGCCAATGTCTTTGTTTATAAGTTCCATGATAATACGCTCCATGGCCTTGCAGATAAGGCTTGTCAGACTGATGGGACGGTAGTTTCCGGGATCCAAGGTGGATCCACCCTTGTGGATTGGGATAACTGTAGCTCTGCGCCACTCAGTGGGCACGAAACCTGAGGTGAGGCTATGATTAAACATGACACTTAGGTGAGGTGCCAGTTCATATTGTAGTTCATGTAGTACACAGCCCGGGATGTCATCTGGTCCCATGGATGCTGTATTCTTGGCTTTAGAGAGTGCGTTTTGTACCTGTGTGGCCGTTATTACTGGAATTTGGCAATCTTCTGGTATTGAGATGGGCCATTTAGGGGGTGAGAGGGGAGTGAAGTTGGCACTGAATCGATCTGCCAGGATATTGGCAATATCCTTCAGATCAGTATATTTAATGCCATTCTGTTTTAGCTCAGAGCAGATCTGAGCATTGCCATTTAGATTCTTGACATAGTTATAGAATGCTTTGTGGTTGTCTTTGGAATCTTTGGCAATTTTATTTTCGTAACTAGCTTTGGAGGATTTTATGAGGCATCTCAGTTTCTTACTGAGGCTAGTAAGGGAGTTTTTTGCATCCTGGGATTTTCCTCTTTTCTGCAAAAGTTTCTTCCTTTTGTTGTAAAGTTTGTTTATGGCAGGGGACCACCAGATTGGCTTCCTTTTTTTGGATGAGAGCATTTTGGTTCTATTTGGGATGGCACTATTCATGCATGAGTGGATGTGCTCGTACAGTGCCTTAGTGTAGGATTCAGCAGTTGAACTTTCAGTTCCCGTCTGCATGAGTGTCATGAAGTTTGTCACTTCTGACTTGAGTAGCATGAAGTTGGCTTTGGAGAAGTTTTTTATGGTGGTTTCTTTACTGGGGGTGGGATGTGGATGTTAAGGGTGATTAGCTTATGGTCAGACCTGACTAACGAGGGGGTGACCATAGGTATGGAGCATTGATTTCCCATGTTGGTAATGACCAGGTCTAGGATATTGGAGCCCCTGGTGGGACTATGGATTAGTTGCTCCAGGGCGTTGGAATTTATGAATTCCAAGAACCGTTGCGCAAAGGTGTTGGGACATGAGTAGTTTTCCCAGTTAATGGCAGGGTAGTTAAAATCACCCAGTATTAGGGTGTTTGGTTCTATCTTAATATTTTCCAGTATGTTTAGAAAGGTGTAGTGAGAATCTTGGGGTATGGTGGGGGATCTGTAGCAAGCTACAATTTGGATTGCAGTCTTACCTAGTGTTAGCTGCACTTGGAGAATTTCAGACACATTGTGTTGGCCAACTAGCCTGGTGGTGTGAATATCCTTGGTGAATATTGACACTCCTCCACCTTTAGTGTTTCGGTCCTGGTTTGGTGGCGAAAAGTGTGGTAAGAGTTGTAGCCTGGTATTGCAGGGGTGCTCTCTGGAGCTTTGAACCAGGTCTCAGTTACTGCACAGATATCGATGTTCTCCATTTTTAGGAGTGCCTCGAGAGAGTGCATTTTGAGGTTTAGACTTCTAGCATTGAGTAGCATTACCTTCAGATTTTGCATGCTTGTACCTGTTACGGTGGTGGTTTTGTCCTTTGAAGTTTGCCTAAAAAAGGCACTATAGGGGTGGCAAGAGCCTTAGCCAGTAACCTGAATCCCAGGGGCGACAGGTGCAGACCATCTCTGGCAAAGCATCGTGGTCTGTCAATCATGTCATCCCAGGCAGACAGATACTGGATCCCCTTTGAATCCCCATTCATCATATGAATCACCTCTGCATTTTCATTCATAAGTAGGTAAACTGACCATAGATCTCAGGTTGAGGAACACACATGCCATGGATAAAAGCAGTGAAAAGTCTAGATCTGTTCTTGCGTTTACATCTACAGCTTGCAATGCCAGCAGTAAGTGTTGAATGATGTTCAGGTAGCCATATCATACATACTAAGTGCTCACAAACGCAGACACACAGCTTTAGTGAATACTTCCCCTGTTGAACATGCTTTGACTTGCTCCTGCAGTGTCTTACTTCAGTGATCCTAACAAAGTTAATGTAATTAGCTAGCCATTCAAAGTCTGCTTTGTTACCGACCTATTTTTCCCCCTACCATGAATGAAATGAACAGATGCTCATTTTGCTTGAAGTCCTTAGCTCTCTCAATGAAGTACTGCAATTGCTTGTGCATGCCCATTAGGTGTAGGTACTGCTACTCCCTGTTCTGAGGTTTGGGTTAAAATACCTAACCATATGGTCTTTTAACACCAGCTCTGATACTACTTTAGGCATGAAAAGTAGAGTTAGTTTTACAAAGGTTCTTACACATTAACATCTACACGTCTGAAATTCGCCTTGCTTAGTTAAGAGCTACTAATAATGTAGTCCTCCAAGAAAAGAACTTCAGTGCTATTGTATTTGCAGGCTCAAAAGGAGCCCTAGTTCATTTTTGTATTACACAATTCAAAAGCCAAGAATAGGGGTTTCTTTCAGGAATCTCAAATGAAGCAACTCCTTCATGTACTGCTTGAATATGGGGTTGGTCCCTCATTACAGAAGACTGTCAAATAAAATCAGAGTTCTGAGAAAGAGGCAGCCATCAGCATTACACCACAATCTACACACCAGAGACAGAACAAGCTCTTTTTGGCCAGGTAATATTTCCTGGCATCTTACAGGATATGTACCATTTCATTGGGGTAAATGTCCCCATGTGGGATCACCTATCTATCCTATCTTATACCCTTTAGGTTTGGGTACTAGTTTTTTCTCCTGCGAAGTCAGTAAAGTTCAGACAGAAGGGAGGAGCAGGGGCTCTACACTGTTTAAATACAGCAGATGGGAGAACCAAGGATTATCTTGGCAAGCAAAGGGGAATCAAAATGATACTTGCCCTTTCTGCTTCTGCCTTTTGTAGCACCCCTAGAAGCATGGGAAAGGGGAATGCATATGGTAGTCCCCTGCAACACTGAAATGAGAAGGCACTCACTGCTAAGGCCTCCTGCCATGCACATCTGGCAGTTCTGGGGAAAAGCAAACAAATCCAAATCTGGGATCCCTATTTCACTGTTAGAATATGGTAGTTGTTGATACTTTGTTTTGTTTGTTGTGCCTGCTGACAACCTAGTCACCGATATGACCAAAGACATTTATTCTCCAATAGTGGAAAGTGGAATGACAAACAGAAGGCTTTGACATCCAGATTCTAGTTTTGGTATAGGCCTACTCAGCATTTCTACCAAGGTGCTTTGGACTGAAGGGATGCATGAAGCTTGTAATTAACAGTTTCTGTTGTGTAGCCGGATGACAAGTCATCATAGCCAACCTGCAAAATTTGAGAACAGTGAGTTCCCTGCTGTTCTGTTGATGGCGCACATCACTATGGCATTGTTTTTTTAGCACCGGGCTGTCTTGAATATCTGATGGGCATAGATCAGGACTAACATCACTCTAATAATGATGTGCCTACTCTGCTAATTGCTTCATATTTTATGGGCCTTCGTTGCTTGAGTAAAATGGAGTCCATGCTCAAGGTCTGGGATTCCTGGGGCCAAAAACAGTAGCCATGGAAAAGCTTGCACCTGATTATTCTATCATCTGTGTTATCTCAGAATAGAAGATATAAGGGACAGGACCTTCTCCAACAGATGGAGGTGTTACAAGCATACATTCTGCAGTACCAATGTGCATAACCCATATGCAGCTTGGATAAAGGTAACACGAGGATGGAAATAGGCATATGTTGGTGTACTGAAGAGGGATCTTGCTGTCATGTGAAACTTTCTTGCAGCCTGCACTAAGAACTGCAAATGTGAGATCCCCTAAGACACACAGAGAGCATACCTGACTTGGTGTCTAAAACTGACACCAAAAAGGTCTCCCTGTTGGAAGGGGGTACTGGACTTCGGGTATTTTACATAGATCCCATATTGGTTAGACAGCAGATAGTGTACCCTACTATTAACTACCTCTTCCTAGGAAGTGGCCTGCATGAGACAGTTGAACAAGTACAAGTAAATGTGAATTTCTTTTAATCTGCGGAGAATGAATACTGGTAAGAACTATTTGGTGAATGCTCTGGGAGCAGTGAACACCGTGCACGCACACACACACATACACACACACACACTGGGGGTCCATTTGCTAAACATTCATCCCTCAGTGGAAAGCAAGAATATAAGGGGATTAGTCCTGAATGAGTCTAATGGGACTTTTCTGAGTGACACACTGTATGTGTTGTGTGTGGAACATACTTCCGTCTCCTATCCAGCTGTGTGTGTGTGTGCTCATTTGAGCACATTTATAACACACACACACACACACACACACACACACACACACACACACACACAAAACAAGTGCTAGGGTCACTACAGAAATATCAAATGGCTAAAAAGCAACTATAAAGTCAATTAAAATTGGCAGTCAATAAAAAATACACAATAAATATGCAAATAAATATATGAAGTTTATTTTTCTTAAATGAAGAAACCTAAGAGAAAGGCAGGTATTATTATGGTCAAATCAGACATAAAAATGATTTTCAACAAATAAAGAAAATACATCTAAATTTTAAGAAAACCAAAGTCTATACATTTATTTTACAGGCCTTAAAAATGCTGTACAAAACATACACAAAAAGTATGCTTTTGTATAACAAAGCTGCACAAATGTAATGTTTTCTGTAAGAGCCTTAAATGTGAAAGACTGCTGATGTGACAAAAGTTTAATATTCTTTCTAATTAGAACACCTTCATAACCAACAACAAAATCTACACATAACCTATCTATGGAGATGTCTAGATTTCATACAGCCTTATATTTGTTAATAAGGAAAAGTGTGCAGGGTTCTTCATATTCTTTTATAAACCAACATACTTACACTGAGAGTCCCTGACTATGATCACTCTGGAAGTGTGGAAGTAAAGCAGGGAGAAAAGAATAACTTCAGTAAATATTAAGTATGGTTTAAGTACATCTCCGCGTTTTTGTTCGCAACCTTATATGCTTATTTATTGTTTAGCTAACAGATAAGTAAAGGGGAATTTCTTGAACCCTTTACAGCTTCAACAAGGGTAAAAACAACATACACACCAGTATCTATGGACAATTTAGTGTGGCCAGTAAACCAGAATTTTTTTTTTTGGGCGGGAAAAGGAATCCCAAATACCCAGAAAAAATCAAGGCAGACATGGACAGAACATACAAAGCTTCACAAGCTGTGAACCCCATACCTTGAATCTATGAATCACAGATCTAACCACTAAATCATCAAGTTCTAGATGAAATGCAGAAATGCCCACCTGTCCAAATAAGCCATGCTCTCTTGCCATCACAGGCTTTACAAAGTGTGCCTGTTTTAATTTCACGGATGTAAACATGATGCTTAGAATTGTGAGCCTTTAACAGCAAAAGAGGGAAATATATACAAAGTGTAGTTATGGTTCCTAAGAGAATTCCCCTACTCTGAGGTAAGATGACTGGACTTATTATATATATAGTTAAGCAGGTGTGTGAAAGACACAACCTCCCATGCCAGGGGAAGCAGGGGTGCTTTATGCTTATTTTCCAATTCACTCTTTTACTGTGAACTTATTACTGTTCACAGTTTCAAGCATCAGAGCATCTGGTCTTGCATTTTTGACAGGAAGTTCTTTACAAAGGTGACAATGAATGCCACTTGCATACAGTCATCAACAGAAAAAAAGGGTATCTTCCTCTGAAGGGAAACCCAAAGCAGCAAAAATCCACTGCTTATGCCAAGTGTAAAGCATAGTTTTCTTAAAAATGCATTCCTTAACCCCCTTTGAAACTGCAGGAATGAGACCATGCAGATACATGTCACTTTTACAGAGTAGGCTGAAGATGCAGAAAGCTTAAAGACAGTACTGAATGCAAGAAATTTAATGGCAAAAAAACTTAATAATAATAAAAATGTGTTCTCAATTTAACTCAGCAAATTTGAAAGTTTGCAATTTTTTTTTAGCATATTAAAACTACAGCCTGCAGATTAGTAGGCAAGGGTTCAGGAATTCTGATAAGCACGGTGCACTAGCAGCAGAAAGACTGTTCCGCAATTTATTAAAGGATTTAAAAATCTATGGATTAACACTCAGAGAAATATCTTAAACTGAATAGCAAACGTGATCTGAGTGTCTATCTGCAAAGAAGCATAAGGTGATTATTTAGAGTTGATTAGTATGACTGAGATTTGAGATTATCTCAGTTTACTTCAAACACTAGAGTCAGGCTATATGCTTTCCCAAACTTATTTTCAGATGACCTCCTATAGAAGTCCTTGTTCTTCATTATCTGTATATAAAAAAAAAAAAATTCAAGAACTAAAATGTAGGTGTATTGAGTATTAGCACTCTGTGACACACACACACACACACACACACACACACACACACACACACACACACACACACACACACACACACACACACACACCAGTAGAACAGCAGTTCTTACTTAAGCATCCAAGAAAAGACTTAAAAAATCTGTGATGTTATGCGGTGTGTGGAAAAGTGTGAATGTTCTGAATGAGGTTTATTTTCCCAAATAAGGAACAAAAAGAGAGAGAGAGAAATCAGAGCCAGTTAAAATATTGTGAATATGTCAGTTCTTCACTTTCAATGCTCTTTCTGAGTTTCTGATGAGATAGAAAAATGACATCAGTTTATATTGGTTAGTGAAGCAGGGGTTACCATGAACAACAAATGGCATTCCCAGTGGGCAAGAGATATCATGCACAGCACCTGATACTTGCAGTGGCACAAAGGCATCATGTGTAACAGCTGGTAATGTTAGGCTAAGTAACAGACCTAAACCACTGCCGGTCCAAGGTTCAGGTTGCAGGCAAGAAAACATCTCAAAAGTCAGCCTCTGTTACAGTCCACCTCAACATGTTTTTTACATATTAAGATGAAATGTATTCAGAAAAAATGCTTACAACATGGAATTTTACAGCACTACAATCATCTCCTGACAAATGCAACAGATATGAAATAAGCTAACATTTTTAACAGCAATGATGGTACAAAGTAGGAGGCACCCAGAAGAAATACTGCTGCTACTTAACAATGACTGGTCATACAGAACACTCATGTCTCCCTCTCTCGATCTAAACAAGTTAACAATTAACCCAAATAATCCTAATGATGATGCTTCCTTAATTATTAATAGTGATGCTTGATACCATACACAGGGTGGTTGCTGTACAACTATGATTTTACCAACAAATGAGGCTTGGGAACAAAATGTCTAGAAAATGTTCAATGAAGAGAAGAAATACAGCTTCTGTTTTGTGGGTTCTTGGATCACACACCAGCTTAGAAAGGCCTGCACAATTTAACATCATGCATGCCAATGCAACTCAAATATTTCAGCCGAATGTCAGGCTAGCCATCTTCCATTCAGTCATGTGCAGTATCATATGTCACTAGTCCAGAATTCGTTCCGCTTCCGCCAACTTGACTTTACCAAACAATGATCTATAAAGCTCAGTTCTGAAAAAAAAATAATAATAAACTTAATCAAGGGTTAGTAATACCAGGACTGTTGTGTACTTTTAATTATAAAATGTCTTTTATTATGCATCATGCAAAGCGCAGCTACTGTTACATATAAATTGGGTATGAACACTCATAAGAAACTCATCAACTCTGGTACCAAAATATGCAGATATTTCAATATGACTGCAAGTCATATCTCAAGAGAATCATGTTTTCTATATACATGCCCTTTGCAGCCCAGCTCTTCAAGTAGGAAAACAAGATTGAATATTTTAATAGGATGTATGAGAGTGCATGACTGCAGGAAGGATTCAATCAAGCTGGGAGTGCAAGGTATAATTTAGGTTCTGTATGTTTTCTTGGTCCTGACAGTACTCAAAAAACAATGAGAATAACAGAGCCACAAAATTCCAATTAATATCACATAAGCAGCAACTCAGATTAGAACCCAGCAATGCTCGTTTTAGTAGCAAAGTCTAACATAAGTGCTCAAGTATGATACAAAGGGAAAAAAGAAGACAACATAGGCCATCAGTAAAAAAAAAAAAAAAAGGACCCCAGCTGTTAAATGTTTTATAGAAATCCTCTTCCTATTTGTCATTTGAATCTGTAGAAATCTGAAAGGGGCAGGAAAGCAAATCCAGTGTACTGAATAATCTTAAAGGTTATCGCTTAATTTCCCTTTCTCTGCAAATATGCGGAACAAGATATACATTCTCTAGAGCTATGCTGAGCATCTGGAGACAATGCATCGCTAATGACTTGAGATATAATATCATGGCATCAGAAAAGTTCAGTTCTATAAAATAGGCTAGCACAAGCTTTCAAATAGGATATTGTCAGACAACTGACAGCATTTTTAATTCTCTATTGCATCGCACTATGACATTTCTTAAAGGCACCATATGAACAGAATTTACTGTTCTTGTTATAAATTTATGTATTTTTAAGCTGCCACGTTTTTGTGTGGCCTTGTGAATTACATGGTAGTATCTTTAGAGATGCTAGTGCCAAATATGGAAATCTGAAAAGCTTATTTAGCTAGGCATATTTTATTTCTAATAATTTTTAATTAATTTTTCAGTTTAATGAGACTGTTGAGACACGTCTTTAAAGTGGTCTGTGAAGCTCAAACTATGCAAACTACTCGCATCAAACTGTAGCAAACACTTGGCCTCTGTCTAAATATCATAACTTATATGTTACTGACAAATCTCCTGGACCATTCATTTTTGTATATGATAGCAAAACTTATCCTCGTCTAAATTTTAAGTCCTTTGTGCATATTCTGCCATTAAATGCAATAAGACAGCACTCAGTTAACAGCACTTGGCTGAAACACATTTTCATCAAAGAAGACTGCTATGGTGTGGGGTTGCCCCTTTAAGCATCCTGCATGGGGCAAGTTGAGTTGACTGCATGGCTTTTGATCAAATTCTTTTTTGAAAAAATGGGTGTTGGTGAAATGATATGGAACTGGCAATAAAATGCTAACTGAAATAGAGAGTGGCAGATTCAAATGTCATGAGGAGGCTTGGGCACACATTATTCAACACTTAAACAAGTAACACAAATAAAAAAAAAACTAACTGGCTAAACCAGGTCACATGACAAGTGGTAAAACCAGAAAAAGATCTAATTATTCAAACAGCGAATTAACCTGAACTTTCTACCAGTACTATACTGGCAGCAAGTTCCAGAAAATATGCAAACACTTAACCAAACACCAGTGTGAAAACAAATTACTTTCATATAATCAGATGCAAAACTGCAAACAATATTATATACAAATTTCATCACATTCAAAACAAAAGCTTTTTAAAGTACAACTTGAGCAATTAATCCCTGAAGTGTGCAACAGTTAGTATACTTTAACTATAGTAAGCCTGTTACACTCAAGTCTTGCTGGTTTCATAAAGAGTATTGCAAATTTACAGCTGAAGTTATCCGACTTACAGAATGGATTCTAGTTTGTAACTAACTTGTTTTAGAAAATATTTAAAAGTGGATCACAATAAAAAAATTACAATAAATACATTATAGTAACTTTAAATATTAGAATGTGCTCCTTAAATATGTTTTCTCTAGTGCTAATTTCAAAGTACTGCCTGCAGAAATCTTAAATTGTACTTTATTAATTTGTTGGCTAAATAAATAGGCTGTTTCAGGCATCCTTGTCAGCCACAAATGAGCTCTGAAGGCAGTCACAACAATAAAGGACAATATAAAAATAAGCAAACAATATTACAGAAAATGGGCCAAGGGCACAGTGCAGCTAGTGTTTCACTGTACACACTGGGGTTGCTAATCGGGTGTGAGTGCTGGCATCAGGATTCATTTAAGTTGTTGTACTTATCTCTGCGGCTGCCTAAATAAATGGATCTGGTCGGTCTTTGTGTAAGTAAATGTAGCAAAAGCTACTACAATACTGCCTGCTACAGTCTTGTAATCTTTCTTTTCATTTTGTTTTTACATTTAAAATAGCCCCCACCACCTCAATTTACTGCTCAGTAGGGAACTCTTCTTTTGAGACCTCTGTTTCAATCAGTCCTATGATTTATTTTAATTACGATGTTGAAACGAACAGGTAAAGGACAATCATTTGATTTATTTCTTCTTATGTTCTGTTCTTTGGATTAGACGTTACAGGACAAATAAGTACCATTTACAAAGGGGAACTAGCAGTAAACCTTCATGTTTACTTGTGTATAAAACAGGTATACACAATAATACAAATATTATAACATACATGAAGAGTTAGTAAACAGCTCATGTCAGGCATTCATCAAATTTATATTTATCTACTCCCATATGACTGCCCAGAAAAAAAAAACTTCCTCAAAATTTCTTATTTCTAATTTTAGAGGCAAAAGAATCCCTTTCCAGAACTTTACCACTCCTGCTGAAAACCAGTTTATCTTCCCTCCCCTCTAATATGTCCTAAATGCAATCATAATTCATCTCCCCAAGTTGATTTGTAATAGGAACACCTTTTTTTTTATTCAGCTTTAGAAAAAGCACCTTATTCTGCAGATCTTCACATCAATATTAGGTCAACTCTTAGTCTTCCACACCTTTTTGATATCTTTTTATTCTATTCTACATGTGCACACCATGAAGCCCTGCTGCAAACACACCCAATTATTCTCCATCACTGGGTTAAGTATCAATTGGGGCACAATGGCCATTCAGGCAATCATGGGTGACTTTCCATTTTCTGGCTTTAATCCCACCACTGGCAGACGACATGCATACGTGCAGATGTGATGGCCTGCCAGACATCTATATACATCATTCAGTAGTTTATTTTCCTCTTCTATAATATGGCTTATGCAATTACAAACTTTACTAAAATACTAAAATCAATACAGATGGCATTGACTTGCTGCTGTTCATAAGTGCATTACTTCTTTCTAAGCGAAAACAATATACCACCAAAGGATTTGAACAATTCTTAAAAGCAGACTGATTTCTGTTATAATTTCTGAAAACATTTACACTTTTATTTAATGTTTGTGCAATACAACTTTTTGCAAATTTATTCACAACATTAATTAAACTTACAGGTCTGTAGCTGGAACATTTTTACATATGGCATTCTCCTTTGTAAACAGCAACAGCTAAAGCATTTATCACAGAGGTGAAAAGACTGACACCAAATGACTGTGTTGTAGATTGATTAGTGATGTTCCTATTCCTACTATATTGCGATTTATTATGTTATTTAAACCACAGACACTAACTGTCGCTACTGTCTTTAAGATATCTCTAAACCAGATAAGTATTAATCTCTGGAATTTCATTTGGTCTGTAACCTATCAACTGTAATTGCATTTTACATTAGTTTTTCCATACACTGGATTCAAACTTACTAAAACGTATATCATACTTAAGCCTCAAACTGTATTATTTCACTAACCTTAGAATGTATTTATAACTCACTGCTAAATAAAAATACAAAGCTTGATCTTGAGCCTCTTCCATTCTTAATGTAGGTATATAAAGCTTTATTATCTGTTTTGGCCATTTCTACTAATCAAAATTCATTAGAGGATAGATAAACCATGCAACGCACTACTTCTGTAGAGAACAGAGAAATTATACATATATCAGATACACATAATAAACTGATACTATTAGTTCAAAAATAGCTGTTTTCATCTTAACAGCTAATCTGTGAGTATGCCCTCCGTAGTGGTCAACAGGATTTCCTCTTTAGGTTATCTTAACTTTGCAGAGGTATCACTCAGTGACTGCATGCATACTGCAGCAATATGTTTTACAGTTCATCTACCATGCAGAGAGATGCATAATCTGAAACACACAAAAAACACAAGAAAATAAAATGACATAACTTGCCTGACTCTGAGAAAAGATCATCCATGAAATGTTGGATGCAGAGGTTGTATAGGCATTCAGGAACAGCTGCACTGTAATAAGCACCCACTGCAGATGGCCTTCTTACATATGTGTTAGTGTCTTTGAAGGCCCTCTGCAGTAAGTAATGATGGACCTATGCAGTCAGCAACTGCTGGAAAGAATCCAAAGCAGTGAAAAATCCTACCTCTCCATGTAGGAAGACCAAAGAGCAAGGGCTGGGAGAGCCAAGTCTTCACGTACTGAGGTGTCAAATGAACACCATCTTCTCAAATCACAGTTCAGACAATAATGATTGGTGAAGGTGTGATCTACTGGCTAAGTGGCTATAATATAAATGTCCATAATGAAGGCATTCTTGAAGCAAGCAAGCAATGAATACAGCTACTCTCCAGGTGGATTACTTTTCACAGCAGCTTTTTTTTCCATTGGGTGGCTAAATAAAAGATAAAGAATTTCTTTAGCAAACCTATTGGATATTGTTTACGTAGTCACCATAATACTCTCCTTACCTGCAGAAAGGAGATAAACAGACTGTTAAGTTTTCCTGAAATGATATCCCCTCTTCAGGGAAAACATGAGCTGATTATTCACATGGAAAGAACACATGAATATGAACAGCACTGAAAGGATTTTCAGAAAAGAAAAGCATAGCTTAGTCCTATGAGATACCCAGTTTTTCTGAACAACCTACCTTGGTTTCTTGTAGCTCAGAGGTCATGAGGGCAGCGGTAGCAGTCACCAATAAAATTATTCTTCCCAAGGTTTTAGAAACCAGCCACTTTAGATGGAAGATTATCAAGTCTGTGAAGTCATAAGGTTCAAGTGCCAAGAAGGAGAAAACTTATTTGAATGTTGGCAAAGGTGCAATTCACAGTGTAGCTGCCTTACAGAAAGCACTTTATGTGTGTGTGTGTGTGTGTGTGTGTGTGTGTGTGGGTACACATGCTTTACATCAATAGCTCCTTATGGCATCAAGACATTGTTTGGATACATTTTCCTTAACCAAGTGACTTTCTGCATAATTAGAGACAACACACACAAAAACTCAGGGTTTAATTTGTGACATGACAAATGTGTAAAAAGTGCTGTTTTTACTTCCTTAAAAGCACTCTCAGGACGCAAGATATTTTTTAGCTTATAGTTTTTGTTAACTTGATTTTTTCAGAAATGGCTCATCATTCTAAGATATATGTGGGTTGCTAAGGAGTTCATTTTAATAGCGGCTTGGCATAACAGAATTAAGGAACTGTTTACTTCAGCCAGTGATGGGCAAAGATCTGTCTTTTACATGGTCATGATGTGTGGAGATGACAGATACATACAACCTGGCTGTGCATTAACACATCCAAGGTGAGAGAACCACCTGCAAGTTAACCAACTGGTGTACAAGTCATGTCTCCACAAAAAGGGGAAGCTCTTTCAGTCTCTTCACTCTTCCCTGCGCATACTATGTTAAGTATTTCTACAGCACCACAACATAATAGTTGTCCGAACATTGGTATAGCTAGCTCTTCTGGTTAGAAGGCAAAGTGCCAGTGATCTTATGCATGCAAGGAAAGTTCTGAATTCTATTTTGTAGCCACTGAAGTACAGTTGTGTACACTTACCATAAATGTAGATGTTCGAGTGTCTTCACTGTTGCAGTCATGACTGTAGGGTTCTCCCCTGCCGGCAGGCAGTCCTCGGTCGGCCACAATCCCAAAGTCTGGGTCCGGCGTCGGCTGTTCAGCCATGCTCCCTGACGTCAGAGCGCCAGGAGTACAAAGCTGACAGCCGACACCATGTTCTCCAGTTTTTCTTGCCCCAGATGTCAGGTGTTACAAAATGAGTAAGATCCCATACCCCTTGCAAATACACCTCAGAAGAAGGGTGAAAAAAGGAACCACACAAAAGAAAAAATAAGAGGGGACAGGAGGGAGAGAAACCCAGCCTGCAACAGTGAAGACACTCGAACATCTACATTTATGGTAAGTGTACACAACTGTACTATGTTCATCGTGTTTCACTGTTGCAGTCATGACTGTAGGGTTGAATCCCAAAGCGGAATAAAAGGGAGGTGGTCATAAAGTAGAGGGGGCGGCTAAAAGGCCCTGAAAGACTGCAGAAGCAAAGCCTGCCCTAGACTTATAGTAAAGAGGTAGATTGTAGTGCTTAGAAAAAGTATGCACTGAACTCCAAGTTGCAGCTTCCAAAATGTCCTTGGTAGGAACTCCTCTGAGGAAGGCAGCTGAAGTGGCAGCAGCTCTGGTAGAGTGAGTCCTTATAGTCCCTGGGATTTGCTTTCCATGGTGTGAATAGCAAAATCTGATTCCATGAGCAATCCATTTGGAAATGGTCTGTTTTGAAATAGCTTTACCTTGGGAACTTGAAGCATAAGAAACAAACAATTGCTCTGATTTCCTGATGTCCTTGGTTCTGAAGAGGTAAAAATGTAGTTGTCTGTGTACATCCAAGGAATGCAAGATCCTTTCCCCCTTATTTTGAGGAGTGGGGAAAAAAGTTGGCAAGTGAATAGTTTGATTTAAAGCCACTTTGGAGATCACTTTAGGCATGAAAGTAGGATTAGTCCTTAAAAACACCCTGTCTTGACGAAAAATAATATAAGGTTCCACAGCCATGAGAGCTTGCAACTCCGAAACTCTCCTGGCAGAGGTCAGAGCTAACAGGATGGCTGTCTTCCAAGATAAAAACTTGATGTCAGATGAGGCAGCAGGCTCAAAAGGAGGTAAGGTGAGTTTTTCCAAAACATAGTTGAGATCCCAAGCAGGAATGGGAGGAGATCTAGGGGGCCTTAAGTTCTTAGCTCCTCTGAGAAACTGTCTCATGAGCTGGTGGGAAAAGATTGGAGGGTCTGTATTATAATGAGCAGAAATAGCAAAGGCATGTATCTTTATGGAAGAGAAAGAGAGACCTTTATGTAAGAGGTCTGTCAGGTAAAGTAAAATCAGAGGAATGTTAGGAATAAGAGGATCTGAATCCTGAGCCTGCATCCAGGAACAAAATCTTTTCCATTTTCCTGCATAAGATTTTCTAGTGCTAGGACGTCTGGCTTCTAAAATGACATCCATAACCTGTTTGGGTAGGAGAGAATGAATCAAAGACCCTGGATTAACCAGGCCGCCAGGCTGAGAGTTTTGACATGGGAGTGCAGAACCTGACCCTGGTGTTGGACAGAAGGTTCGGAGTCTGTGGTAAAACCCAAGGGGGCTCCAGACAAAGGTTTTTCAGTGTTGGGTACCAAAACTGTCTAGGCCAATTTGGGGTCAGCAAGATTATCATCTTGGGCTTGTCCTGTTTGATCTTTAATAATACCCGTGGAAGAAGAGGAAGAGGCAGAAAGGCATACCCCGAGAGGTTTCTCCAACTGAATGATAGTGCATCCACTTTCCAAGCTAGTTCGTGGAATGTCCTGGTGCAAAAAATCTGTAGTTAATGATTGAGGTGGGATGCAAAGAGGTCTATGTGAGGACATCCCCAGACTGCTGTAATCATCTTGAAAATTTCGGTGTCCAGCATCCATTCGTGTGGGTCCGACAGGTTTCTGCTCAGACTGTCTGCCAGGAAGTTTTGCTTCCCTGGTAGAAACTGAGCTTGAAGGTCCAGTTTGCAAGCTAGAGCTGTGTTCCAAAGATTCATGGCTAGTCTGCAAAGGGGATAGGAATGAGATCCCCCTTGCTTGTTTATGTACCACATAACTGTGGTGTTGCCTGTCCGTATCAGTAGTTGTCCTGGTTGTAGAAGATTCCTGAAGGCCAATAGAGCTTTCTGAACGGCTAACATTTCCTTTAAATTGATATGCAGGTGCTTCTGATCCTTTGTCCAAAGGCCCTGCAGACAGTTGCCCTGAAAATGGGCTCCCCATGCATAATCTGAGGCGTCCATGGTTAGTATCGGAGTGGCAGGAGGCAGACTGAAGGGTTTTCCTTTGTTTAGAGTACATGCCTTGGACCACCAAAGGAATTCCTTTTGAAGACAAGGCAGGACGGTGATCTGTATGTCTAAACTGTGGCGATGCTGAGACCATACACTTTTTAGGTACCACTGTATTTTCCTCATATGTAGTCTTGCATATGGATATGGTACGAGAAGGATGCAGGAGGCCATGTAACCCAAAGCCTGCAGGAATTTCCTTGCAGATAGCTGAGTTAATGTTGACAAGGTTTTGAAAGTTGAAGCCAGCTGTAATTGTTTTTCGTATGTCAGAAATGCCATCTGGGTTGTAGTGTTTAGAGAAGCACCCAGAAAAATTATCTGTTGTGAGGGTGTCAAATTTGACTTTTTTATGTTTACAGTGAATCCCAGGAACTTGAGAAGATTCTGAACAAACTCTAGATGCTGGAGTAAGACATCCTTGCTGTCTGCCTGAATAAGACAGTCGTCCAGATAAGGGTAAATTTGAATTCCCTTGAGTCTGCAATAAGCTACTACTGGAGCCAGGCATTTGGTGAAGACCCTGGGCGCAATAGACAATCCAAAGGGCAGCGCAGAGAATTGATAGTGCCTCGGTCCGGCCTTGAACCTGAGATATTTTCTGCATTCCTGCCTGATGGGAATGTGTAAATATGTCTCCTTTAAATCCAAAGTTACCATCCATGCATTTCTGGTCAGCATTGGAAGTAGCTGCTGTAGAGTAAGCATCTTGAATTTTAGTATCTCGAGAAAAGTGTTCAAGACTGACAGATCCAGAATGGGTCTCCATGAATTTTGCTTCCTGGGGACTAGAAAGAGCCTTGAGTAAAAACCTTGTCCCATCTCTGAAAGTGGAACTAGTTCTATGGCTTTCATAGCCAAGAGAGCTTCCACCTGGTTTAAGGCCTCTAACCATTGATGTTTTGGAAGATCTGGCCATCCGCTTGGTCTTGGTAGGGTATGAAAATGGAATTTGTAACCTCTTGAAACCACATCCAGAACCCACTTGTCTTGGGTTATATGAGTCCAATTTAGGTGAAAAAGAGAAAGTTTTCCTCCGAGAGGGGCTTTCAGGCAAGAAGTTCCTGCAGCCCAACAGAGGGAGTCATTGAGTCTGTTTTCTATGAGCTTACGACCTGTCCTCTCCTCCCCTAGGGGTGGAAGCAGTCCACTGTCTTGGTCTATAAGAGGCTTGCGTTTGAAGCCTTCCTCGGGAGCGTCTGTATCTACCCCTCTGAGGCCTGTCTGAATTGGGAAAGGACTAATTTTTTGTAGGCCAATTCCTACTAAATCTGGGTGGCTGTACTTGTAAGAAATCTTTAACTGTTTGCATGGATTTTGCCTTGTCCTCCATCTTCTTTATCACCTCTTCAGCTTTAGATCCAAACAAAACATTATGCTGAACAGGCGCATCCAATAATTTAGCTTTTACATGATCTGGCAAATTTTGTTCCTTTAACCATGCATGCCTTCTAATGACTGTGCCAGAGGCAGCAGCCCTACAAGAAGCCTCCAAGGCATCAAATCCACAGTGTAAACCATGCTTCCCAACTTGTTCAGTGGCATGCATTAAGTCATGTAATTCCTTATCATCTGCACAGGTGGAAATGGAAGTTAGCTTTTGTTTTAAAACAGACAGGAGAAATTGCTGGTATTTCAGCATATGAAACTGACAGTTTAAAGCCCTAATAGATAAAGTAGCAGAAGTGTACACTTTTTTGCCCCATCTTTCTAAAGATCTGGAATCCTTCTCAGTGGGAATGGGGTTTTTAGCAGAAGCGGCCTTAACCCCCTTAGGACCCTGAGAAATGGTTTCAGGATCAGCAGTAGGGTTCTTGTATAAAAACTAGTGGGAATCAGGAACCCTATAATATCTGTCTGGCTTAACAGGAGCTGGAGGAAAAGAGTCAGGAGTTAAGTTAGCCTCCGAAAAAGCATCATCCACAATATCCAAAATAGGAGGAATAGCCAGGGGTCTATGTTGGGGAAGAAGAAGAAAATCCCTTAGTCTTTTCTTAGATTCCGAGTACTCCTGTCCTTCCCAGTGAAAATGTTCCCTCATTTCATGCAAAGTTTCCCCAAAAGAGAAATCCTCAGGGGGAGAAGCTGAAGGAATGGATTCCTCAGCATCAGAATCCTCATAAGGAGGGAAAGAATATTCCTGGTCAGAAGAAGAAACTGAAGAAACAGAAGCCTGATCAGAGGAGTCATAATAAACTTCCTGCCTTGGCCTTTTATCTGGAGGGGGATGTGAACCCCTAATCATAGTAAGTAAGTTCTCCGCCATCTTAAGTAACTGTTTCTGAGACTTGGGTGCCGGATCAGAAGAGGCCTGGGCTGCAGTCTTTGATTTGGAAGGAGTCTTTGCCTTTGTCTTTGGCTTTGCCTTTATTAGAAGCTGAGTAGGCCTGAAAACCCCTTCGGAAGCCGGTACCTGCACAGCGGCTCCGGACCCATCCCAAGGAGCATTGTCCGAAGGTCCTGCAACAGAAATATTCAAAGGCCTAGTTGGCTCCTCGTGGGAGTCCGTTTCGGCCATCGGTTCCGAAATGGCCGACGACAGGCGCTGCAAAAGTGCCTCACTGACGACGGCCGAACCTGAAGCTGGCTCTACTTGTACAACATCGTCTGATTTGGACCTCGGAGGCCTGTCTTTATCCTTGCGTCGTTTGTGAACTCCGGTAGCCGGAACCGTATCTGACGACAATTTATAATTAAATCGCCTACCGAAGTAATGAAATGCAAAATCGTACCTTTGTTTAATCGTACGTTGATTGAATCTAGCACAAAACCGACAACTAGCTACGTCGTGGTCAGGGCCTAAGCAAGGAATACAGTAAGAATGAAAATCCTTATGAGGTATTTGCTTCCCACATGAAATACAATTATTAACTTTTTCTGACATCGGACTGGAGCAAAAAAAAAGTTTCCCCAACGGGGTACTTAGCTTTGAGTAGGAGAAGAAAGTCTTCGGACTGAAGTACGTTTATAAAAAATTGTCAGGAGTCAGCCGACCGGCACTTGCGAACTGCTATCACCGCACGGCAAGAAAGACTGGAGAACATGGCGTCGGCTGTCAGCTTTGTACTTCTGGCGCTCTGACGTCAGGGAGCATGGCTGAACAGCCGACGCCGGACCCAGACTTTGGGATTCTGGCCGACCGAGGACTGCCTGCCGGCAGGGGAGAACCCTACAGTCATGACTGCAACAGTGAAACACGATGAACATCAATTATTTCTCTTACCTTCTGTCGGAGGCCAGGCAAATCACTTTTCTTTGAGGTATGATATTCTTCTACTCAGGATGCGAGAAGGACAGAGAGATGGACAAGGGACAGGTGGAAAGCATGGTAATGGGGATTACACAGTCAGCAACAACACTTTTCCTCGTGGGTAGGAAGGGACCTGTTTCCCCTTTCATCTACATTTTACTGCCTGTCCTAACCTCTAACACTTCTCCATGTCTGCTTTATCTTAAAGGCCTTAGCTCTCAGAACTATTCAGCCCTTGATTCTCTGCAATAAAAAGGAACTGACACTACTTATTTGATATTTTTTTCTGCATTTAGAAACAGGCGGAGAACAAGCTGTTTTACAGATTATGTAATTTTGCCATCTTCTCCATCATTTTAAATAATCCTTGAGAGGGCCCCCAAAAATTATTTCATTATCCAAAGGTGTATTTAACAACTGCCCCCTCATATCTTTTGGTTGCCTGTTGGTTAACCCCCCCCCCCCAAAGGCTGGCTTCCTTAATATCATGACCACATTTAATTGCATGCTTTCCTTTTTTCAAGCCACACAACCAAAAGCCTTGTATAAGGAGTTTCAAAGCAACTGTGTAACAGAAGATCAGAACCTGCACGTAATATAACCCAAATCAGAGCCTACCAGGTATTTGTATAGATATTTGCATTTGCTTTGAATTCTGGCTCATTTGGAGTAGGCTGCTGACAGTTTGATTCAAATTATTGTCAGAGTTAGGCTTACAGGGGGGGGGGGGTATGGCTCTAGTCCATGGTTCTTTCATGTTCAAGAGTTCTGTGTATTGCTTATGGGTATCTATGAGCTCTGTGCCCCACTTGAAATGGTCTCTCATAAGATTGAAAACTTCCCCAAAGGAGATCTCTTTTGGAAGGAAGCCCATGAAAACACTGTCCTCATCATTCATGTAAATGCCTAAAGGACAGTACAACTGGCCCAAGTAAGTCAGGACCCCCTCTTCATCAACATACAAACCTAACATCTCAGGTGGAAAGGAGTCTTTCTTCCTCTTTGCTAGTAATGCTGTACTTGAGGTACAGAATTCTGCAGCAAAGGTCTGTCTGCCAACCTGCCACTTACTTCTTGGCAAAACAGGTGGTAACTGGGGTAGGCACTGGGCTGGGTAGACATCTGCTGCTTAGAATTTTTTTCTTTTAGAAGCAGCAATGGGCAGGTTCTGCAGTTTATCTAGCTACTCTCCTCTGAAGGTTGAAATGAAAGGAACCTCACTAGGACTTTGCACAATAAAATGAAGTCCATAATCCTGCAGAGATAATCATTCCAACAAAAGCTACAGAGATTAGCTCTGAGTATGTCCCCTGTGAATGCCTATAGGGATAGACATCTGGCTGAGGGGCAAACATTTCAGTGACTGACACCTGGCTCACAAGGGAAGCAGAAACCTCATGCACTGCCTCTAAAGTTGGTAAGACAGATTGGAAACAGGAAGGTGAAAGCACTTTGCTCAAAAATAGACAAAACAGCTGTGCCTCTCCACAACTGATACTCTCTGGTTTCTGCAAGAGTAGGACAGTGAAGGCCTCACACTTCTTGTGTGCATATTCCATATGATTAACTTTTGGGTCTTTCCAATTTTCTATGGTAGCACTTACTTTTGGTAATTTTCTGCAGTTACATCAGCTGCAGCATGGTTGTCTAGCAGAGGGAGAAGAAGTCCTGTGGCTAACTGTTAATGGCATTTTATGCACAAGTAAGGCTTTGAGGTTTCACACGTGACATAACGACGATTTCTTGTTAAATTTCTTACAGTGCTCAAAAGAAGAAACCAGACAGTTTTAACAAAAGCAAAAATACACTGATGATTGCAATTTTTTGGGGGATTCTGTCTCTAGCAAGTTCAGCTGCTGGTCATTGTTTCCTAGGGGTGGAATGGGTATCAGAAAAGATCTCCCTAGAATGTTGGCTCCATGGCATACTGCGATAGATCCCTGACTGTGACCCAGATGCCCAGGGATTGATTGTCTGTCATGTAGCTCTAGGGGCTAACTGATGGTGGAAGAAAAATGGAGGGGATGAGACTGCTTGCTCCTCAACAAATGGATGAGGTTGAGCCAATACCCAGAACATGCACTCCTTTCAACTCTGTAGTGGAGAATGGAGAGCCAATGGCAGCATTTGCTTCAATGAAGTTAAGCGGTCCAAAGGCTTTTGCCAGTTGCAGGAGTGACTTCACGGTTTTCATAATTCCCCACTGCATGCCTAGCACCAAAATCACCACTAGGCATACTTCAGAATATGTTAGGGCATAAACATCCTGATCCCCAGAGAAGATGATTGCACCTCTCCCACCATACTAAACCCCACGAGAATGGCTTTGCTGCAGAGCTCTTGGCAATAAAGATGTCAAGGAAAATTCAAAGTCAAGCCAGCATGCAATTAAATTAAAACAAAATGTTAGGGGGGGGGGGGGATTTCTACAAACAAGTTATAAAAGTACTGTAGCAAAATGAGTAGTGGCCTGTCTGTAATAAGTTGGAATATAAAAAGACAAAAATGGGCTAAAAATCCAGAATCTTAGTTATTTAAAGAGCATGAAACATTAAGTAGTAATGCTTCTGGAATCAAGCCAATTTGCTTAAAAAGAGGCTACAGAGCGAGACATTTTGCAATCTATGTGGGGTGGGGGGTCTTAGAAGGAGAAGGGTGGAAATCTTAATAAAAACAAAAACTTAGTGAAAGAATGGAACTTGTTGACAAAAAGGCAAGATATGTGTAAATCAGAGAGTACTGGATTGTTAAAAGAATTACCATAATGAGTTTTTACATTAAATCAATAACAGAAAGGAGAGAACTCAGTAAAGTTCTGGCAGAGACACACCCTGCCATCAGGGAATTTTAAGTCTAGAAAGGGACTGGAATTTGTTACACACCTGAGGATGAAAGCACAGTCTCTAGACATATTAGAATAAGGAGCATTGTCAGATTCTTAAAGCATACACAATGTATTTATGACTGAAGGATGTGGCAGAGTGCCATTATAACAGGCAGTCTGAACATACATACTTTATTTCCTGAGATTCAATGCCTCTTCCTGAATAGGAAAAACATATCTGATTCATGAGCATTTGTACATGGTTCAAACTCTAGGTAAACTCCCACTTCTGCTATCAATCCACTATGCATTAAAAATGAAATTAAGCCTGCCATAGCACTGCAGGAGCTTTGAGACTGGCCATAGACATTTCGAGTTCAGAATTTGGATATCCTAGAATTTAAAGATTGCATGTTCAGTTAGTTTGTAGGTCTATCGTTCCAAGAGTCATTTTAAGCCTAGCCAGGCTTACTCCCAAATTTACCAAAACACTTCTGACATGTGAATACCCAAAGGAATTTCATGAGCTACGATATAGATTTGTACACATCATATGTTCACAGGCTACTCCTGTCCATTAGGTACATAAATGCCAAACCAGAGGTAAATTTGTGATTTGTCATCAAAATAAAGAAAAATGGAATAATTACTAAAGGGTGAATTCTAGAAAGCTGACATGGAAAAAGAGGGAATTAAAAGAGAATATTCAAAAAAGATCAGGGAAATACAATTAATTTACAAAGCACAGCACAAATTACAAACCTTCAATGTAAATTGCCACAACTGCAGTATCAGGAATTACAAACCTTAAGAAAGTTAAAAGAAAAGTAGAAGAAAAGTCACACTGAGTACATTCACAAAGAAGGTTAAAAGAATCCTCTTTCTGGCAAACTCCCCTGCAGCACAAATGATTTTAGTACACAGACTGATAATGCAAAGGATAGAGTGGGATTGGTATGTCAGCTGAGGGATGTTAAAACAGGTATTTATGTTACAGAACCAAATAAAATTCCTGAAATTGTCAAGAGTTTTAATGAGGTTTATATGAAGAAAACCAGGGTGAAGAAGGACATGAGCAGAAAATAAATAATTACTTTGATATGTTGCAGCTTCCACACCTGTCACAGGTGGCTAAAATTTAACTGAATAGATAACTATGGAGGAAGTAAAAGCTCATATAGCTAAATAGCAATTGGATAAATGCCCAGGTACAGATAGTCTAATGACAGAACTGTGGGACTAAGAGGAGAACAAATAAGTGTGGCAATGATCACGTAATTACATTTTATAACAAACTACAGTTCCCCTATGAGGGAAGGAAGCAGTTATATCCATGATTCATAAAAAGGGAAAGGACCCTGCCAGCCTGGCTTCATACACATAGATTTCAATCCTTAACACTGACCATAACATTTTAGAAGATATCCTCAGTCAGAGATTGGTAAGAACATTACTGGAGTTGATAGACTCTAACCAATATCACCAACGTCCTAGTGGTTTCTGTTAGGTCATTTTACTAGCCGTGTTTTGATGTTGGATTATAATCCTACTCAGATATTGGCAACAGCATTAATAGAATTGATGAGTCTAACCAATCTTACCAATTTCCTGGAAGTTTCCATTAGGTCATTTTACTAGTTGTGTTTTGGTGACAGATTATCACCCTCACAGCATTACTTTTCACACTAATGGTCAGCAAACAGATGGTAGATTTACTGGAAATATTACAGAAGACCTCAAGGTTCTGTTATTCTAGCTGAGTAATCTGACTTCATGAAAGCAATAAACAAACCTAGAAAATACTGAAAGGGTCATTAACACTACTGCTGTAACAACTCCAGCCTCTGATAATGCAGGAATTCATTTTCAAGAGTCACAGGATTCTTTCATAAGGACTTGTACTTGTATGGAAAATCCACAATTAATTTGGAGAAGTAGCAGGACTGTCCTACCTCTTTACAAGCTACAAATACCCATTCACTTTCATGCCAATTTGCATGGAATTAACAAATCCATTAATTCCTTAAGTAAAAAAACTATCAAAACTCAAATCTTTACAGCTTGAAAGTCTGTACTTTAGGGATTGTATTAAGAACAGAATGTTCAAAGGATTCCATTTTTGGAAACTCCCTAAAAGTATTTCTTCAGACTCAAATGCATACAAAGAACTTAATGATTTTTTGAGAAGTCTGAATTAGAACTTTTGAGCATTCAAATGAGACATAATTCACAGGACATGGATGTGTTATCTGCTGATATCAAGTCCCTTGCTGAGTACATTAGATGAGATATTTTGTTTGAATCAAAGCAAAATGAGTATTGTAAAGTGTTTCAATACCTTAAAATACATGTACACAAAGTTTATTGCCAAAAAGAGAAAAATACAGCAAGATTTAAATGATTGTGTGTCAAACAATGCCTATCCCTCTCTTAAATCGTCCTTTAAATAATCTGATGTGCACAAACAAGGGTCATACACTGATAACACATCGGATCCTTTAAATTCCACTGAGGATTTTTTTTTTTTTACAAAAGCCACAGCTGAGAAGGTCTCAATGCTTGGATAATTGCAGACTATGTCAGAATACAAAATTAAATGCTCATGGGTCCAAGAATAAATGCTACAAAAAGTCCTAAACATCTAACTAAGTGGAGTTTCATCAGGAAGAGAACACATACACAGAATTAAAAGGTACTTTATTAGAGTCTTATGACTTTCTAAATTTTTAACTACAGTGATTTATAGGTAAATAATAATTTGATTAAATCCTTTCTAAAGAATTTAATTTCTTCCCTCACCTGGCAAATACAATTATTTAGATACATCTCTTTACTCGTAAATTGAACTTTCAATTAATGTTCAACAGTACGAGGAGTAAAAAAACATTTTAGAGAAAGAACATGGACATAATTTACATTCAACACCCCCCCTTCCACCAACATATTTCTTTATTTGAAAGAACTTGTGAAATGGATATTAGGTGTTCAGTAATAAGCACTTTTCGACATTTAAAGAAAAAGAATTACTGAACAACTTGAGTTTCAACAAAGAATACAGGTTTATGAAAACTAACAAAGGTGGGAGGTAGTTATCATGAATTTAGTTTATCCTGGTAAAATTATTTCATAGTTATGTGACATCAAATTGTTTCAAAGAATTAAATGTACTCCTGACGGAGGAAATGATGTTTGAATGATTTATTTATTGACAAAGTAATTTCAAAATAAATGTTTTATTTCCTTGCAATTAAGCACATGATAATACCAAACATTTGTGCCTTACCTTAAATACACAACAGTTTGTATGATCTCTTTATGTTAAAACAAATTCTGTGGTTGTTGCAAAAACTGAACCACTTTTTATTTTTATTGATAACATGCTAAAAGGCACTTGTGACATTTTTTCATATGTATTAAAATATTTGTGGAATTTTCTGGAAAGGGTATATGGTACAGAATACAGTTCTTGCATGCTACTTGTTAGAGCTGATGTCAGAGAGCTTTTGACTTCTAGTCTGTATGATATGAGTTTACAATGGTTTCAGGAAAAAGTTAAGTTTAAAAATCTCTCTGTGTGGAATATTAATATTCTTTGCAGTTTCATGGAACTTGAAAAAAGCAGCTATTTTAGTTTAAAAGGAGAATTTTTTTAGACAAATGAAGGGGGTGCTATGAGTGTCTCTTGTGCATCAATAATCACTAATTTTAGGTTACTGGGAAGAAAATGTTATTTAAGGGAAGTTATGATCAACATTAAAGTATATGAACGATATCCATATACTTTTATTTTATTGTCTACGTCTGACAACTGTTTGAAATGATTTTTCGAATATGTCGAAAAAATGCAATTTTTATGATTTTCTTATAAGATTTTGAGCCATACCTTTTATTATTTGGATGTTACAGGAATCAAAATGGATGACGATCAAACTTTTGTCTCTACAATTTATCATAAACTTGCCTTTTCTAATTGTTACCTTTATTTTAGAGGTAATTTTCTTTTTAGGCAGAAAAGGAATTTGGTGAAGGGACAACTGATATACTTTTTCTGAGAATGTTACAGATGATACTACATTTCAAAAAGAAGCTGGTAATTTGATTAATACACTTCAAGAAAGATATTGTCAAATTTTGTTTGAATAGGTTTCTGATGAGAGTTTAAAAACAGGACAACCAGGTTTCCTCAGAGATTGAAAGCAACTAATACTATAGAAAATTTTAATAACAGTACAGTGACAGTTTTCAAAACCTAGTTTTGGAAGGCAGTGGTGCTTACATTTAGCAATGACAGTGGAAAGATTATTTTGTACTGCAGGATTTTGTATAACCTAACGAGCCTATCTTGGGACTGACCTAGAACCAGGCACTGCAGCATAGATGAGACCTTGTTGTGGTTCTTGTAAGGAATTTCTTCTGACTTTTATAGCTGACCAAGGAGTGAGTGAATGATGTTACTTGACTGACTTACCTTGTCTTCTAACTATAGGCGGAAGTGAAAACAATACAGTGATGTAACCCGATGTATATCTCTCCTTAATTGGATAACCAGCTTATACACAAGTGACAATTTATAGCTAAAGCCATATTTCCAGTGTGGCATTGGTCTGCTAGAGTTATGAAATTTCTTGGCAGTATATGGCAAAAAAGAAGTAAAATCTTTTTGACATTTTTGAAAGCCAGAACTTTTTGGAAGATGGTGTTAAATAAAGATTAAATAGCTTTTGGAGGGACTACGTGACCTGTACAGGAAAGGAAGAGATGTAAAAAAATTTTAGGGAATGGCTCATCTCGGGGAACGGGCCACGGAAGTAGGCGGGAGACCAGATCGCGAAAGACCTGATCCGAAAGGGCGGTAAAACGAAGCGAGGGATTTGAAGAGCCATCACTTGGGAGCTTAGGTAAGTTTTGAAGTGTTTAAAAGGACTTAAGTCATTGGACGATTTTTTTACTTTAATTTAAGGGAACACGAAGAGATCTTTCTTTGTTTAAAGTTTAAGTTGTTTTGTAATTTTCTGGAAAGTTAATTCTTTTAGTTTTTGTTTTTGGAAAAGAAAAGAAAAGGTTGTTGTGAAAGAAAACAGTTTTTCTTTAAAATAAATAAAAAAGAGGAATATATGTTTATGTTTTATGGAAAAACTTAAAATATAAATAGAAAAAAAATGGGAAAAGGGCTGCTTAAATAAAAGGACTGAGGATGAGGAATATCAAAAAATAATAGAGAGACTAAAACTTATATATGAGAAGTAAGGTTAAGAAACAAAAAAGGTGGGATTTCCTCAAAGATAGAAATGGGAAGAAGAAGCTAATAAGAGACATAGGGAGACAAAAGAAGAATAAGAGTAAACAAAAAACAAAAGGAAGGTGCAAGCACAGAAATGCTAGAAATGTGAGAAAACAAGACTTGGGGAACAATTCAAAACCAGCGACCCGATTGTCCAGCAACTCTGAAAAGGTTAAAAGACAGGTGAAGAAAGAAAGCGAAAACATCTATTGTCTGTCGAGTAAACCCCAATTAAAAAAAAGAATAGCAGTCAGTCAAGAAAGGGTATCCATAGTCCAGTAAAAAAAAAAAAAAAGCAGAAGAAAACAAAAAAACAAGACTCTGTCAAACAACAACCATTAGATAAAACAAAAAGATACCAAACAAAAAAAAAAGCAAGGGACATACCCAAACCACACCTGCATACCTATCCTTTACATATAAGTAAAAAAAGAAGCTAAAGAAATAAATGGTCAAGACGTATGGTCCTTAGCAGATAATAATGCCTGGCCAGAAGAGAACAAGTTAGCGTACTTTATGGGGGGTAGAGATAGAAGGGAGGAAGTAAATTCAACAGAGAAGAAGAGACAGGGAACAAGAGGGGGGAGCAGAACAAAGAGGGTTTTGCATTTTACTGCAGCAACTTAAGGCAGGAAAAAGACTGAATGTCCAAATCATAGTGCAGCATCAAAAGAGGGATTGCGCGACTAGAAATAATGAGAACCTAGGAGAGATAGCGAGGTCGATAATGAGGTCGACTGGCAAGAGTCAGTAACTGAAAAGATGCTGAGTTTCGAAAGGGAATGTGTAGGATAAAAAATGAGAATGATTTGTGATTCAGGCCAAGAAGATAAAGGTTATTGAGGCATGGAGCTAGGTTATTAATTTAAGCTAGAGCACAGAGAATATATCGTTATTAATTTAACAGCGCTCCAGATGTAGATGAACAACCGATGTCAGGGGGGACAGTGTGATTCAAGTGCTACCTCTGCAGTGCCATCTGATCTCTACTTCACCGGTGACTGCTAACTTCTGATCAGTGGCTGTATGATGTAATATAATGAACCACAATCCTAACTATCAGCCTGAAACCTTCGACACTATCACTAAAAACCCTATAAGTTTACGAGGTTTGAATTAAACTTATTAGGTTCGAGTTTAATACTGCGTGTAAGATTTGCCTGTAAACTTATTAGGAAGAGATTGCCGACTGCATCAGGATTCTGCAGTTGCCGACTGAATGGGGGATTCTGATGCGGTAGGCTGGCTTTGATCTGTTCGAAACTTGGTGCAGCAATGCTTTTAAAACTGCTAACTAAAAAATCTTCACCTCGAAAACTAAATCAAAATGCCACCGGGGGAGGCCACATTCTAACGCCTTCTAACGCAGGGAGAAAGGCTATTACCCCTTGGGGTGCCAGACTCGTAATGGTCCCCCCATTCGGAAGAAGAATCCTGAAGGCAAAAGAACAATGACCAGGTTAAAATAAAAATGACATTGGGCTAATTAGAACAGCAGGGACAAGTAACTCTTAATCGCTAAGTAAACTAGCAGAAGAAGGCATTCAGTATCCGCTAAGTAAAAGGCAGAAGAAGGCGGTTTTATTCCATACGGGATTATTAATAGCTGCCCTTGATCCCCAGTAAAGAAACATTCTTGTTCCACCCTTGTTCCCAGTAAGGAAGAACGGATGGGCTGCGGAGAATGTTACAGGCTGCAGAGGCTGTGAATGCTGCTGTGGTACCAAAATGTCCCTATTCCCGCAGTCCATCTGTTTTGTTAAATGATATCCTTCCCACAGCATTTTTTTTTTTAATCATGATATCAGTAATGGCATTTTCCTTGGCTTCTACGTTCATAGGTTAGGTTTTAACCACCTACCTAAGGCAAGCCAGCGAGCTACACATTGACTTCTCGTGGGGTTTTTCAATTTTCATGTCAAAAAACCTGACAAAACAAAATGTCTTCAAACCTGCTATAGTTATCATTAGGCATTACTGTTGGACATTCATTATACGGGAGGCACTCCCGGAGGCTGTCTGTGAGTCCTAACTATTTTCTGCATTTCATATTCGGTTAAGGCAAACAGGTAAACAAATCAATTTTAAGGTTTTGAAATAAAATTGAAGCTATACCATTTCATTTATACCATTTCAAATGCTGGATAACAACTGGAGATAGCTGTAGAAAAGCTATTTTGCGGAGTATGCCGGTTACAAAAAGAAATGATGTCATTTTTAGAAAATAACTAATTTTGTCGAAGTTGGATTCCCAATTATGAAGTAGTGAAGTGAGTCCACTTTCAGAACTTATTTTTTCCTTTCCATGGCAGCACTGAAATGGACGCTGAAATGGACAGAGGCAATACAGATATTTACTAGGGTAATTAGCTAGACGGAAGCAACTTGCAGCAGGCTTAGCTTCACTTAGCAAACTTTTTGTTTTGACACAGGGTTTTATGACGCCGGTTCTTTTACAAATTTATGTCTTTACAAATTTATGGGGATAAGTTGAGCATTATTTTTTTTTATCAAAACACGATCGACACGCATACACTTTCATGGCTACACTGTGTAGCCAAGCAGTAGGCATAGCGCACTGGCCAGGCGTCTTCAATAGTTTTTGTTTTCATTCTTGACCTTTTTACGGGTACCGCACTCTATGGCGCGTAATACTTTACAGGATAAAGTTACCTTTCTCTCTCCTAGCAGACACTTGTCCTGCATGACAGCAAATTTTTAAAAACTGGAAAATATATTTTAAAACTGAATATTTTCTGGACTTAATTGGGTAATAATCCTATATGTGACTTTAAAAATAACAGAATTATTATGTTTTTGTAATGAACACCTATTTGGTCCATTATATCACTTAAAAGGATGGTGAAGTGCAGTGCATGTAATTACAGCTATTACATTTTTGGAGGTTCACATGATATTATTAACTATCCCAAAAACCATCCCATATTTGGGTCATTATAACTCATTATAACTGTAACACTAACGGAGTGATATATATTTGGCAAGGTGTAAAACATGTGATATGTATTATGTTGGAAAACTGGAGAAATGCTAGATCAAATGAATTTACAAACACTGCTATAGTAAAAGGACGTATGGCATGCTCTTTATAAACATTTTCTTCTTTATCAAAATTTTAAGAAATTTACATTTTTTGTTCTTCAGAAAGTAGAAATAATTAAAAGGGGAAGCTGGTGAGAAAACAAAACTGCCTATAAATAACTGTTGTGGCAGATCTGGTTAAATGCTAATATCCTGCTAGGCCTAAATGGGAACATTCCTATATTTAGCAGTTTAAACCTGAAAGCTGTAACATACTGATTTTTAGTTAGCTTAACTTATTTATTTTTTATATGTATATATTTTATATGATTGTGTTTTGGGGATTTAACAGTTTATTCTTATATGAAGAAGCAGTATTTAGTCGTGTCTGAATTTTGGTGGAATTAGATGGGGGTTATGTTATTGCTAAATGGTAATTTAATCAAAATCTGAATCCTTTCCACAGACACTTCAATTTTGCCTTGTAATTATTTAAATTGAGTTAAACTTCTAATGTTTATTCTGAAGTTGTCCATGTTCTTGAGGATGAATAAACATTACTTAGAGGTCTTACTTGTTGGATGAGTTGGTATCATTTTTTCTATTAAATTAAGTGCACTTTTTGATGCAATGTGAAATGTGCATGTCAATGTAGAAAGCAATGGTGATTAAAAAGTAAGGAAAGTTACTTGGAGACATCAAACAATTTTTTGGACATGGAGAATCTTCCCCAAAAGCATAACTGTCCGCATTAAGGTTTACCTACAGGCATAGAATATTTGAAAATAAAAGAAACAAGGCAGCCAAAAAGTGCTCAAGGAAAAATAAAACACCTCCAAAATACTGGGGACTAAAGAAGGTGTGACAATGTGAGGTATTGCCAGCTATGCCAGTAGTAGTAGAGCAGTAGATGTGTAACATATGCCAGTATAGCTAGCTGGAGTTTTGTAAAGAATTATGACATTTGTATATCAAACTGATTTGTACAGATGCTTGTGTTGAAAAATGTAATTCTACACCTGCTTGTGTTAAAAATGTACCAACAGTATATGTTACTGAACAGAAAATAAATATACTCATATGGCAGACTGTACTATAACTATTGAAATTAATATTAAAACAGAGGATACTAGAAGAGAAAAGGTTAAGCTCAGCTCCAGCTAACTTTGAAAAATAGTATGAAATTAAATTACTTAATTTAGGCCATAAATATTGTATCTTACAGTTCTGAATGCAGCCAGAGATTAAATGTCTGTGCCAGAGAATGGCTTATTAGCTCCTGTAGGAAGAGTGGAAGTGCTTTATTGTTTTATGATTTCCTGAAGTTGCAACAGATCTTAGCAAAGGTCTTGTGTGTGTGTGTGTATTACTGACACATATTTACAAGATTCTGGGTCATTTGCTAGGAATAGGGGTAGTATGGGAACCAGAAGTCAGATGACCAGATGTATGTGATGTCATTCTGGACCACTTGCCATGTGCTTTCAGATGACACATATGCCCCCATCCCTCTGCTCCCCTCCTTGTGTGAAGTGTAATGAAAGACATCTGTGCTTAGTATCTGATTTAATTCTGGAATTCCTGAATTCTTGTACTGAATGGCCCACCAAACATGTTCCTTCCTGATGCAGGGCAGAAGCAGTCTTTGCCCCACTGACTAGACATGTTGGTCTCATAACCTTCTTGTGTATCGCTAGGAGTTTTATCCTAAGCAGCCTTGTATGAGGAACAATTAAAATGGAATCTTGCATGTACCTCATGGATTTTAGAAAAATTCTGTTTGTTAGATGAGATTTCTGGGGAATCCAGTGGAAAAAAATGATTTAACAGAAAGATGTCCTGAAGTAGAGACAATCTTAAGGCTATTGTCTTCTCCCAGGAAGACTTTGATGTGTGAAGAAGACAACCTTAACTTCTAGAAGTTTAGGGAAATTTCTACTCTCAGAATACAATGGAAAACTGACACTACAGTTGTTCTCCAATTTCTTCAAGGAACTTGCTTTTGTGTGTCAGTTGTCAAAGTAGGGATTAACATGGATACACTTGAATACATCTCAGTTGTCAGGAGCACATGGCCTGCTGACATGCAGCTGGTTACAATACTGGGTGCAGCAGAAAGGCCAAAGGTGGTGACATGAAGATAGGCACTCTTACTGTGAACCTGAGGTATTACCTGTAAGCTATGTGAATTGAGATGTGTGTGTGTATGTATGCATGCAACATTCATTTCCAAGGTAACCAGGAATGTGCCCTTTGGCTACAGGGGGATCATCTTAAACTTCTATACTGTTACAAAGATGTTTAGCTTGGGCAAATGTAGGACACCTTTCACAGGATCTCCTTTTCAGGATTTTTTGAAGTGGGTGAGGTAAGGTGTCACAGTTGAGCGTCTCTTGTTGAAGGAGGCCTAGCTACAGATCTATAGCCCTGCTGTTTGGGATGGCCTTTTCTGCCTGTACTGGTCTACCTTTGTCTTGACTGGTGTCGCTGTACTGGAGGGTGGACAGTTTAAGAATTACCCAGTGAAACTGCCATAGAATCAGAAAAACTGCCTTACTAGAATCTTGGTTAATCCAACACAAGACAGACATCATCATCTTCTTTTTCTTTCAGATTTAGGGGTCGCCACAGTGAATCATCTGTTTCTATTTCTTCCTGTCCTCTGCATCTTGCTGTATCACACCAACCACCTGCATGTCCTCTCTCACCACATCCATAAACCTTATCTAGGCCTTCCTCTTTTCCTCTCAGCTGGCAGCTCCATCCTTGGCATCCTTCTCCCAACATACCCAGCATCTCTCCTCAGCACACTTCCAAACCAATGCAATGTTGCCTCTCTGGCTTTGTCTCCAAACAATCCAACCTGAGCTGATGCTCTAACGTACTCATTTCTAATTCTGTCCATCCTCCTCACACCCAATGCAAATATTAACATCTTTAATTCTGCAACCTCCAGCTCTGGCTCCTGTCTATTCATCAGTGCCACCATCTGCAACCCATATAACTTAGCTGGTCTCACTACCATTTTGTAGACCTTCCCTTTCACTCTTATTGGTACCCACTGGTTACAAATTACTCCTGACTCTCTTCTTCACCCACTCCAACCTGTCTGCACTCTCTTCTTCACCTTTCTTCCACACTCACCATTACTCTGAACTGTTAATTCCAAGTATTTAAACTCATTCACCTTTGTTGCCAACTCCGCTCCCTGTATCCTCATCATTCCTCTGTCCTCCCACTCAATCTTCCATATATTTTCTTAGTCCTGCTGACCTTCATATGTATGTCCTCTCTAGAGCATATCTCCACTCATCCAGGGTCTACTCACAATGTTCCCTACTCTCACTACTGATCACAATGTCATCAGCAAACATCATAGCTCATGGGGAATCCTGTCAAATCTTGTTTGTCAACCTGTCCATCACCTTTACAAAAAAGAAAGGGCTCAGAGCTGATCCTTGATGTAATCTCTCCTACACCTTGAAGGCATCCGTCACTCCTACCTCAGACTTCACCACTGTCACACAGACCTTGTACATATCCTGTACCACTCTTAGATACTTCTCTGCCACTCTTGACTTCCTCATACAATACCACAACTCCTCTCTAGGCACCCTGTCATATGCTTTCTCCAAGTCTACAAAGATACAATGCAACTCCTTCTGACCTTCTCTATACTTATCCATCAACACCCTCATATCAAACATCACATGTGTACTGCTCTTTCCTAGCATAAAACTCTACTGCTGCTCACAAATCATCACCTCCCTTCTTAACCTAGCTTCTACTACTCTTTCCCATAACTTCATGCTGTGGCTCTTCTGACTTTCCAAGATTTCATTAAACAATCTGGTTAAAAACTCAACTGCCATCTCTCCTAAACACCTCCATGCTTCCACAGGTATCTCATCTGAACCCACAGCCTTTCCATTCTTCATCCTCTTCATAGCTGTCCTTACTTCTTCCTTGCTAATCCACTGGACTTCCTGATCACTATCCCCACAACATCCAACCTTCTCTATCTTTCTCTCTCTCATTCTCTTCATTCATCAGCCCCTCAAAGTACTCTTTCCATCTGCTCAACACCCACTCCTCACTTGCGAGTATGTTTCCCTCCTTATCCTTTATCACCCTAACCTGCTGCACATTTTTCCCAGCTAAGTCCCTCTGTCTAACAAATTGGTTAAGGTCCTTTCCTCCCTCCTTAGTGTCCAACCTTTCATACAACTCATCATACATTTTATCCTCAGCCTTCGCCACCTCTCTCTTCACCAAACGCCTCCTCTCCTTGTACTCCTGTGTACTTTCTTCATCTCTCTGACAATCCCACTTCTTCTTCACCAGTCTGTTTCTCTGTATACTCTCCTGCACTTCCTCATTCCACCACCAGGTCTCTATCCGCCTTCCTCTGTCCAGATGTCACACCAAGCACCTTTCTAGCCGTCTCCCTTACCACTTCTGCTGTTGATGTCCAGCTATCTGGTAACTTTTCACTGCCACCCAGTGCTCGTCTTAACCCTTCCCTGAAGTCCACCTTACAGTCATCCTTTTTCAACTTCCACCATTTGATCCTTGGCACTACCCTCACTCTCCTCCTCCTCCTCTTCTTGATCGCCATCATCCTACAGACTACCATCCTATGCTGCCTAACTACACTATCCCCTGTCACCACTTTGCAGTCTCCAATCTCCTTCAGACTGGCCCTCCTGGAAATTCATTCTTGGGTTGGCACCTATGTCTCTAATGGACACAGGCAGCCTATAAACGGTTCATCTCCCTATCCCATGCTTACACTTATCAAGGGTATCAGAACTTGTCAGAGATTTGGGATGCATGGCTAGGCTTAAAAAGACCCTTGTGGTCATTAGCTTAGTAAACACATATGAACCTCACTGACTACTGACAATCTCTGTGATGGAAGCTAGGTTAAGAAGGGAGGTGATGACTAGTGATCAGCAGTATGGTTTCATGCCAGGAAAGAGCACTGCAGATGCAACATTTGCTCTGAGAGTGTTGTTGAAGAAATACAGAGAAGGTCAGAAGGAGTTGCATTGTGTCTTTGTGGGCTTAGAGAAAGCATATGACAGGGTGCCTAGAGAGGAGTTGTGGTATTGTATGAGGAAGTCTGGAGTGGCAGAGAAGTATGTAAGAGTAGGTACAGGATATGTACAAGGGTAGTGTGACATTGGTGAGGAATGCGGTGGGAGTGACAGATATGTTTAAAGTGGAGGTGGGATTACATCAAGGGTCAGCTCTGAGCCCTTTCTTATTTGCAGTGGTGATGGACAGGTTGACAGATGAGATTAGACAGGAGGCCCCGTGGACTATGATGTTTGCAGATGACATTGTGATATGTAGTGAGAGTAGGGACCAGGTTGAGGAGACCCTGGAGAGGTGGAGATATGCTTTAGAGAGGAGAGGAATGAAGGTCAGCAGGGCTAAAACAGAATATATGTGTGTAAATGAGAGGGAGGGTAGAGGAATGGTAAGGATGCAGGGAGTAGAGTTGGTAAAGGTGGATGAGTTTAAGTATTTGGGATCAACAGTTCAGAGTAATGGTGAGTGTGGAAGAGAGGTGAAGAAGAGAGAGTACAGGCAGGGTGGAATGGGTGGAGAAGAGTGTCATGAGTGATTTGTGACAGACGGGTACCAATAAGAGTGAAAGGGAAGGTCTATAAGAGGGTAGTGAGACCAGCTATGTTATATGGGTTGGAGATGGTAGCATTGACGAAAAGGCAGGAGTCAGAGCTGGATGTGGCAGAGTTAAAGATGTTAAGATTTGCACTGGGTGTGACTAGGATGGACAGGATTAGGAATCAATATATTAGAGGGTCAGCTCAGGTTGGACAGTTTGGAGACAAAGCAAGAGAGGCGAGATTGCGTTGGTTTGGACACATGCTGAGGAGGGATGCTGGGTATATTGGGAAAAGGATGCTAAGGATGGAGCTGCCAGGTAAGAGGAAAAGAGGAAGGCCTAAGATAAGGTTTATGGATGTGGTGAGAGAGGACATGCAGGTGGTTGGTGTGAAACAGCATGATGCAGAGGACAGGAATAAATGAAAACAGATGATCAGCTGTGGTGATCCCTAACAGGAACAGCCGAAAGAAGATGATGATGATGTTCTGCTTAAACTAAAATTCATTATTTTACCCATTAATTTCTACTAGACCTCTGCTTCCTCTGGTGATGCAACACTGCATCCAAAATTCCTAAAAAGACTTCCTCTTACACTGGAAATGCAGCCTACCTACATCTCTCTCAGCTACTGCATAATCGACACTGACAATGACAACTACTCTGACTAATGACTTAATCTCTGTGATGTTCTGTTTAAACTAAAATTCATTGTTTTGCCCATTAACGTCTGTATAATCTACTAGACCTCTGCTTCCTTTGGTGATGCAACATTGCATCCAAAATTCCAAAAAGACTTCCTCTTATACAGTAAACACAGTAGACTACCCACATATAACCAAACAAACGTAAATGAAGCACAAACTAGTAAATGTCGACCAGGAAGTTCCACGGTCTGAGTAAACCACAGCAATGCACGTACCTCCTTGTCACAATTGGAAGATTTCACTGTTACAATAAGGTTACTATAAGGTTCCACGCTGAAGAATGTTCACCAACGAGTCTGCAGCAATAATGGAATTTATTCTTAAAAGCTCACAAACAGGTACAGCCGACACAACGCCATGCAAATACACATCCAACAGAATTTACCCGGGTTTCGTCCGCCAAGACGAACTTCTTCAGAATAACTATACCACTCACTACCTCCCCTTTATATACACAACAGGTTCAATTACCTAATTAGTTAATACTCAATTATATTGTTTAGACAATTTATACAATAAATATAATTAAACTTCAAATACTATTGATAAATTTATGTTTAGTATTGACATTAATCATGATTTGTATCCTCTTAACACAAACATAAACATTGTCATTGTTAAAACCTCATAAAAAAGAAATGATATTAATTACATCATACTTATGCATAAAACAATAAAACACATGAACAGTTATTCTGTCCCAATTCCCATATAATTGTATGTATGAAGATATAAAATGATCCTAAACTAATATATAAATGGTGTATATATAAAAATAATATATGTGTGTGTATATATATATAAGAATTGTATATTTAATGATGCAATGTGTGTTCATATATATATAACCTCATAAATTAATATACAGTATTTTCCATAAGTTCTCCACCCTAATCTATGCATGTAATATTATATAATATATGTATATTTTCTCATTTAATTATATAATAAGCTATAAGGGTGTATGTGTGACTTACTCAAGTATATATAATAGTACTGTTGTACAGACTGTTGTACATAAATGAACATAATCTGTTCATTAGTATATTGTACTTCCCTTATAATGAAATTTATATTTAATACCCTTTATTTTGGAATGTAAATTGTTAAAAAACTATATAGAAGGTTTAAATTAACCTAAAATAATGTATAAGATTTTAATTAATCTAAGTTGGGTTGTGTACAGGAACAAGGTCAACACTTACCCTTAATATGATTTTTCATAAGGATTGGTTTAATTGTACTATACTCATTAAGTCCCGGCCAATTATGGGCATTCAACAGGATCTGCCATTTTAACTCCTGTATATCCAAATCATATTTTGTGTTTCTTCCCTGTACATCATATAGTAAATGATCAATTATACAAAATTTAAATCTATGATCAACATGTAGTTGAATATGTCTCACTAGGGCATTTGTGGTTTTCATATGCTTTATATCCAACACATGTTCTTTTATTCGACTCCTGAACTTCCTACTGGTTTTGCCTATATAAAAGGCCCTACATTGTTGACAAAGTGCTACATAAATCACATCTGAAGTATGACAATTAAAGTGTCCTTTAATTTTGATATTATTAAAGTTAATTTTAATTTTCTCCTGTGTATCATGTATATACTTGCATGTTGTACATCTTCCACATCTAAAATTTCCTATTGGTCTATTGGTATTATATTGTTGTACTTCCATATTATGTTCAAAATATTCCTTGAAAGATGCATCCTTCTTGTATACGAACTTGATGGGTCCTTGAAATATTGATGCTATCATATGTTCACTGGTAAACAAATTCCAGTTTCTGATAATAATGTTCTTAATTATTGGGGTACAATCATCAAATACAGAAATGTATAGGGGTAACTGATCCTTGCTTTCATATTGACTTTTACTTATATCTTTGTCATAGCCATAACGTAAAATGGCTTGATATTTTCCTAATTGTCTCTTAACTTTGACTTCTTGTTTAATTGTTTCACATAAGATTTTAGGATAACCCCTGTTTAAAAACATATTTTGCATAAATTCTAACTCATCAAAAAATTCCCCTTCTTCACTAATCATCCTGGCTGCCCTGACCATCTGACCCTTTACAACTCCCTTCTTTTGATGGTCAGGGTGCCAGCTATCATAGTGAAGATAGGAGTTAGAAAATGTTGATTTTCTGTGAATGTTAGATTTTAGTTGTCCCCTATCTTTGTCAAAGATTAGTTCCACATCCAGGTATGATATTTTTTCATAACCAATATGATGTGTGAATTTTAAAAATCGAACATTTTGATTGATATATTCAAGGAATATTTTTAATGCTATCTCATCATTATCCCATATTATAAAGATATCGTCCAAATATCTCGTGTATATTTTGATGTACTTTTTAAATGGACTATTGAAAATATAGTTATACTCCCAGTAGGTCATGATTAAGTTGGCATACATGGGGGCACATGCTGCCCCCATTGCCACTCCATCAATTTGTTTGTAATAATTCCCTTCATAATACAAGTGATTATTGTGAAGTACAATTTCCATTAGACCAATCAGGGTATTGATTTTAGTTTGATCAAATATTTTGGACTCAAAAAGCTGTTCTTCTAGCCAAATTAATCCTATATCATGTGGTATAGATGTGAAAAGATTGCATACATCTATAGTAACCATGATATCTCCATCATTCATTTTAACTTGATTCATCATATTAAGAAAGTCCCAGGAGTCTCTTGTGATATATGGAAATTTGGACATACTCAATTTGAAATGGCTATCTAAGTATTGACTGATGAAACATGTTTTGTTTCTCTTCCCATCCACTATAGGTCTGAATTGTAAATTGTTCAGACCCTTGTGGATTTTTGGTATGCCAAATATTCCGCTAATGACCGGATAGTCATTAGTTAGATATTTATGTTCATCTTCTGTTATTTCACCCTGCATTAACATATCTTCCAATAGATTATCAATTCTTTTATGTGCAATGTTAATTTCATTTAAACTTATTTCAGAATAAGATGTGCCTAACAGCATGGTAGTCATATAAGAAATATAATTCCCTTTATCTGTTATAACTATTCCACTACCTTTATCAGGCCTCATTATTCTAATATCTTTTGTGCTTAATATATGTTTAAATATTTCTTCATCATTTTCAGTCATATTACTATGCATGGGAGTTTTATATTGTTTGAAAAAATCCCTGATGTCCATTTCTGCTCGTTTTTCAAAAAGAATTATTTTGTCATTCATGGGGGGATTAAAAGTACTTGGTTTCTTCAAATCAATTCCCATATTGTTCTTCCTATTGTCCTGTACACTACCATCAAAAAATAATTTCAGATTTAATTTCCTACTAAATACTTTCAAATTAACAATTGAATTAACTAGTCTCCCCTTACGACAGGGTACAAAATTATGTCCTCGCGATAATAAGTTAGCATGCTTAGTGTCAAATACATGTTTAGAATAGTTAAATATTTTATAATCTCCATATGTATTGGTAACTATATTTGGATTGCTTAAAGGTTCTCTATCATTTGATTCAAAATTGTTATCTGATATACATATATTTCCTTTATCCAAATAATTGTCAATATTTAAATCAATATCAAAATTAATAGAAGTATTATTAATTTCTTGATTATCCAACACTTCATCATTTACAAAATTGATGTTGTTACAATTCATACCATCATTAGTCATAATATCAGTTATTGTTTCTGTGTGACTATTCAGCATATTGAAAGAAAGGTTAGTTATTTCAGGGTAATCATATATAGATAAATCTAATAATACTTGATCATCTTGTCGTATTATACTAGATTTTAATTGTATATCACCCTGAGAAATACTTCCAGTTAGTGATTTTTCAATAATTTCCTCAGTTACAAAATCACACATATCTATAGCATGATTATGCTCTTTAACATCACTAGTATTGTCATCATTTTTCATACAGTTTCGGCTACAGACATGCCCCATCTGTCTATGTAACCTAGGTGCCATATCACATATCATGGATGCTATATTATCCTTGTGTTTATGTGTATGATTTACTCTTTTATCTATTTGCTTGATATTACCGTGATACAATTGACTGTCTCCAGCAAACTCATTCAAGCTTAATGCTTGTTGTGTATGGGGCTGTAATACATATATAGTTTGATTATAACCCAAACCTTGTTCACAAATGTCCTGGTTACACTGTATCGAATCTTGTACTATTCTGTATTGGTATACATCCGCAGCTGGTACAGCGATATCATTATCCTTGTCCACAGAAATGAGCGCGTTGTTTTCAGAACGATGTACGGATGGATTCCTTATTTCCGATTCTTCCATCCCGCTTTCGCGTTGTTTACCGCTAAAAAACCTCTTTTTGGTCTCACCCCGTGTCTCTGTAATCATCCTCGCCACGATTATTTCCACGGTTGAGAAGTCTTTCCGAACGCCTTATTCCTTCTGCATTGTATGCATTCTGTTCATGGGGGCCATGTTGTTGCTGTTCTTCATGGTCGGAAGTGGTGTCATACGCTTCCTGTCCTTGCCGTATACGTTCTATTCGTATCTCATCACCATGGTTTCTATATTTGTTTTTGGATTTAGGGTAAATTTCACCACTTTCGTACCTTTTAATGTCTCTTGTGATCTTGTTACATTTTTTGTTGTATATTATCCCACAGTTAAAATCAATGTCCTTTATGATGGTGGTATATTTTGTATAATGACTATCAAAGGTGGAATCTTGACTAATATTTTGATTGAGTATGTCAAGTTCCTTAAGCATATTGTCTATTCTTAGATTATTGTATTTGATCATGATTTCCATCATGCGTACTCCGGTGTTGTTAAACAGTTCATGCAGCTCTTCTAACATATTATCATTGTTTTCACTTCCATGTGGGTATTTCCAAAGTCTTAGTCCCTTTGGGACCATATGTAGATCTATATTCTTCTGCAAGTAACTATTTTCTAATTGCACTCGCTTGTATTTGAACAATTTCATTTCAAAGGTCTTGAGCATGTCACACATTGCATCATGATGTTTTGTTTGTGGTAGATGAACAGTATTCTGAACCATATTGAACAAAAAAGAATTTTCACGCCAAATGTTGAAATTAGAATTGTTCATATTACTGATGTTTTCTCCACTAAAAAGTCTATTTGGCTCACCTTGTTTTGCCATAATCGGAGAATGCGGCGTGGCTTGTGTCAATGGCAGACCAAGAGAATCATCGGCATTAGAGTGATTGTCATGACTATTCTTGCCCAACAGATGGTAGCATTGACGAAAAGGCAGGAGTCAGAGCTGGATGTGGCAGAGTTAAAGATGTTAAGATTTGCACTGGGTGTGACTAGGATGGACAGGATTAGGAATCAATATATTAGAGGGTCAGCTCAGGTTGGACAGTTTGGAGACAAAGCAAGAGAGGCGAGATTGCGTTGGTTTGGACACATGCTGAGGAGGGATGCTGGGTATATTGGGAAAAGGATGCTAAGGATGGAGCTGCTAGGTAAGAGGAAAAGAGGAAGGCCTAAGATAAGGTTTATGGATGTGGTGAGAGAGGACATGCAGGTGGTTGGTGTGAAACAGCATGATGCAGAGGACAGGAATAAATGAAAACAGATGATCAGCTGTGGTGATCCCTAACAGGAACAGCCGAAAGAAGATGATGATGATGTTCTGCTTAAACTAAAATTCATTATTTTACCCATTAATTTCTACTAGACCTCTGCTTCCTCTGGTGATGCAACACTGCATCCAAAATTCCTAAAAAGACTTCCTCTTACACTGGAAATGCAGCCTACCTACATCTCTCTCAGCTACTGCATAATCGACACTGACAATGACAACTACTCTGACTAATGACTTAATCTCTGTGATGTTCTGTTTAAACTAAAATTCATTGTTTTGCCCATTAACGTCTGTATAATCTACTAGACCTCTGCTTCCTTTGGTGATGCAACATTGCATCCAAAATTCCAAAAAGACTTCCTCTTATACAGTAAACACAGTAGACTACCCACATATCTCTCAGCTACTGCATAATCCACACTGACAAGGACAACTACCATTATTAAATAGCTGCCTAAAAATTCTACCCCCAATTTCAAAAAATAGTGCAAGGCACACCCACATTTATTAACAACTGGAATCCACTAAATTACTCCCAACATGGATTTCATTTCACTCTCCCTTGTAAAATATGCTGCCTTATTGCAAGCTATACCATATACTTCTAAATGTGAACAAAGGACTTCTTGTGGGATCCTTGTTCAGTGACTTTAAGAGGTCCACTGACCAGGTTAATTTTTCAGCTTTGCTAAGAAACTAGTAAAAATTGCTTTTCCTTACAAACCTCTTCACTGACTTTACAACTATTTACCAAAAACACCGCTGTCCACTTTGGGAAAGCTTTCTCGGTATCAGACACTCTTTCCAATGTGCTACACCCTGTATTATTTTCCATTTAACATTGTTTCAAAATGATCAATTCTTCCTTAAGCTAACACTCTGCATGGAGGAGCTTCTTGTACTAAAAGAAGATAAGCATCTATCCAAGATTCAGGAAGTCATGCAAAATTACTTCAAGTTTTTTTTTTGTTTGGTCTACAGTACACTAAATCAATGTAGCCAAAACAAACTTTATATTCTTCAGGACTCCCAAAAGATTAGTGCCATGCATTAACCTTGACATTGCTGACCTTTGGAGAATGCACATCAATCCTACCCACAGCTACAAATATTTGTGACTTTTCCTTGCGCCTTCAACTTATTTTATGTTCCTATGTTGAGTTGCTCCTTTAAAAAAGCCCAGTTTTAACTTGGGCATGTCTGTAAAAGCACCTGGCTTCTTAACTGAGGTACACGCTCTACTACAGCTGTCAACAAGTTACAATTAAAACTTGAATATGCACTTTCCATTGTAGCATTAGACAATTATTTAAATATACACAACTTACAGAAATGTGTTTTTTATTATAAAAACTGCAGCTTTATCTAAGCAGATGAATGCATAACACACCACTGCATCCTCCTAAGCAGGATATACTACTGATCACAGAAAGAATTACTCTTTCGTTCCATGATTTATAAACTCTTGTATAATGACGTCTGCACGCTTCTGGCAAACAAACTCCTACATTTTATAACTCCCTTCAAAACTCCATTGATAACATCTTACAACGGCCTCCTTTCTACTCATCTATCTCTAAAAGGGCCTTCTCTAAACTCACTCCAGCCACCAGTACTCTCTTCTCACAGAAATCAAATGGTTACCCTCACACTCAGCTTTTAAGAGAGCTCTATGCAACTGTTTTTTTTTTCTCTTTTTACAATCAACCACTTGTACAGGCAAGATTAACCCATCCATGCTTAATCTGGCAGCCTCACCCTGTTACACTTCACACCAGCAGAGGTAGCTGCATGGACTGCCTAGCCTTACACAGGCCTACAGAACTACAGCAGCAATGCAGTTTATCACTTTTACTGCATTTGCAATATTTACTGCCAAAATTACCCATCAAAATTAAAATTAAAATTTAAAATTACAAATGTGAGAAAATTATTTCAACCCAATATGTTAGGCAAAAATATGCTTGTTTAATTTAAAATATTTTTTTCTCACATGTAAATGCAACTGTGATTCACAGTTCTGGGAAACAGCTGTCTAACCTACCAGCACAAAGGAATATGACACCTCATGAACTTAATCCTGATAGGTGTGACATAGTTAAGATAAGACTACCTAATTATACAGCAGTTGTACACCATTCTATTACCCTACTTTTCGAATAAACCCTGTCTCTCTCTGCCATTTGTACAACAACCCACTCAGCCTGTGCATTTTACTGCTACTCCCTCTAAAGTAACACTGCCTCCTCTTTTGCAGTAGACTATACTATATTACTGAGCATCTCTGGAAGTTATCTTACTTCCAGTACTTTGCATGCAAGTCATTCCCTTTGGGAAAAATTGGGTGCCCATAAACTACCACATAGGCGGTAGTCCACTAAACACTGAAAGTGTGATAAGATACCTGGGGACACAGGTTGACAGCAATCTCTCCTTTGATAACAACATTACCACTGTAGTCAGAAAGTCCTTCTATGGGGCACATCTCATTACAAAAGGTTTCTCATCCAGGAAGAAAGAGGTCATAATCCCTCTCTACTTGTCCCTCAGACCTATTATAGAATACAATGCCCAATTTGACATGTATCTCACTAGACATTTACAACAACAGGAAAGGCCACAAAAATACCTCACTATGAGGATCTTAGGACTTAGACACATGCCTTATACGGACAGACTCAAAAAACTCCAGCTATACCCTGTCTCTTATCGCCTACTTAGAGGTAATCTGTGCTTGACCTACAAAGCCATGTCTGACCCAGAGCTGCTAGATATGCTACACCTAAAGAAATCCCAATCCCTCCGTGCCACACGATCCAAGAACCTAAACCTCATTGCCACAATAAAGAGAATATGATGGATGGACAGGTTCCTAACCCAGAGACTTCCCATACTCTGGAATAAATTTCCCATTCACATCAAGCAGAGCACTTCACTGGCCCCCTTTAAGAGAAATCTTGACGAGTGGATGGGCAATAGGAAGTTCACCCCAGGGATCACTTCAGTGGCCTTGCCCGACAGGGGCACTGAGAAATAACTTTGGGTGGCATGATGCCAGGGAATCTTCTTGGGCTAGGCTTATATAGGCTCCAAGGCCGTTAGCCTAGTACACATCTATGAACCTATGAATTTGCAGAAACTATGTTTTTTGTATCTCTGGTGTGGTTCATGTCTAAAACAGGTCTTTGGACCAGTTTTCTTACCCAGTTATCAAACCAAATAGAGAGTTGTTTAACCAACTGCAAAGGCTTCCCACTTCTTTTTTCAAGTATCTTAAATATTTACAGAGAAATGAAAATGGACCTATCTTGTGGTACACTTAACCGCTCCCTCTACATTCCCATGCACATTTCTTCATCACATTCCAGAGGCAGACAGTCTAGAAAAGATAGCCACTGCATCACATCCTATATAACTGTGCATTTCCCAGTTTGGTTGTAAAGTCAGAAAGTTTTACTACCCTCTCCATGACAGTTTAATCAGTGATACCTTTAGTAGCATCTTCAATCTGCTTGGGATTATCCTCCAGTACTGGATTATGTATGTGTCTGGTAATTTACAGCTCAAATGCCAAAAGTGGCGGACATGTACACCTTTTAACCAAAACTAATGCCTTGCACTTCCAATCATTTGGTGGACTATCTGGAATAGGTGCCAGCTTGGATCCCCTACAAACATCAAGAGACACATTTGTAAGGTCTGTTACATGGGTTCTAATAAAGGTGTTTCCTGTTGTTCTCTTTATGCTTTATAATAACCCTGGTTCTTCTCAAAAGGGCTTTTCTATCAATTTCCACAACTGATTACATCATATTCCTCTCCAAGACAAAAAAGAAAAACTGCACTTATTCCACTGCAAATGACAGTCTTGGCAGGGGAATCTATTTTCCACAGGTGCACTATTAGCAACATCTTCCATGGGCATCACCAGCCATTAGAAAGCCCTTAAGTCAACAAAGATAACCAAATTATTTGACAGACAAACAGCCAAAAAAAATGAATGCCAGTAAGAGAACTTGTTACTGCTCAAGTCTTCCTCTGGAAGTGGTTGATGGATTCAAAAGAAAGAAATAATCAATCTCTCCAGTGACAAAAAACAAAAAATAAAATTAAAATAGCAGACTTACTCTTATGTTTACAGGTGAGTATTTGGCTGATGCCACAAGCATCAGCAGTAACTTTATACTTGTTCTGCAGAAGTCTGGGAAACTGATGTCTGCCTGCTGAAACCAAGTCCTATTCAATTATGAATGAACTGCACCAATAATATTTACAATAACATCATCAGATTTGTAAAGACATCACAAAGCAATTTAGCAGCTACACACCAACAACAACTATGCTATTTCAGTATTTACCTCACAGGGTACTATATGATACAGACTGTTATAAAGTGTACTACACATTCTGGCAACATTTGGTATTTAAAAAAATAGAGAAAGCAACCAGGGACCAACAATACTGACTATGTGACTGCTGTCCTCAAGTGCTGAGAATATCCAAATTACAGAAAACGTAGTGTCATACCTGTGCCACCACAATACATCAGTACACTGATATTATTTCTTAAAACATCAACAATCTGCAAACCATCTCTGCTACTATATCATTACCAGCACCTGCAGGAATCAGTATGCGACTCTGAGGTAATGTACTTTTGAGCTAAACTACATTATTTTCCAAGCATCATTGGCTCATTATATAAAAACATTTCACAAAACCCCAGAACTGTGCACATACTAACATTACGTTATACTGCTCTATTTTCATTCTACAAAAGCTCTACTTGGTAAAAAAAGAGACCAAGTATGATGTAATATTGAATCTTATTTAAGCAATTAAGGTTTCTTTGCAGAGTTGCTCATTAGAGGCATTAATTATTCCAAATGGCTAGTGCTAGTAGTGACATTTTAGATCATAACTGTACCAGCAGTGATCAATGATCAAAGAGTAGTAGGTTAGCCAAGGCACCAACCAGAGAGACAGGAGTGAGTGGCTTAAGCCAGTAGCCTGTCCATCTTGGGGGAGGGAATGAAGAGATTTGAACTGTGAAGTGATTTATTTGGAAGATCAGGGAATAAGCCATAACAATAAAGGAGAACACTCGCATTAACTAAAGCAAATAAGGCAGGGTAAGCAAGTATGTAATGTACACATAAGACTACAAAGTATGCTTTGCATGGAAAGGGATTGAAAAGGCACATTACGTCTTTTTGTACTTCTTCAGACATCAGGCTGATTGACAATTCTTTTCTTTTTTTTGTTTTATTGGCTGCAGAAGGTAAACATTAAATCGTATGACATAATTTACAGCTTTTGCGAGCCTTGGCCCACACTTCACATATTCATAAAATTAAAATTAAACTATCTCTCACTCTTACAAATCCAGGCACACGTTTTCCACCTTAATGTGCTTATTTTGTTTAGAAGGAAAAAAGCAAAAGGAAGGAAGGAGAAGAAATAAATATCTGAAAAAGGTATGGAAAATAAACTCTACAGCTTTAAGAAACACTTCCTCCAAGAACAATAAGATGCAGAGTGTCTTACTACTCAGTCCTTCACAATCACACCCTGACAACCTCGCTTTGCTTGCCTGAGCCAGACCCCATCATTACCACTGTGCAAATGTTTCCACTTGTACCACAATATCAGTAAAATTCCTGGGCAGAAAACAGCAGTTACTGTCCGCAGCAGGGTTCATGTGTCAGGAATGGAGAGCAAAATGCTGAAACCAGTGTTTTGATGGAACATCATTTCACACTCAGGTGGACAACGCTGACAAACATACACAGTTGCTCATGTCAGAGCACGTTGAAAAAGCTGAGTGCCTGGGAGCCTTTCTGAGAACATTACAGCTTTCATTTTTTTTTAATATCAAGGGTGACTAATAATAATGTGCAGACCTGCCTGTAAAGGATATATTTTAATGAGACCCTTCTAGTAGTAAAGCTTTTAAGGTGCAGTCTTGTACTAAAATGGGTACAAGCTCGATTCTCTGTGAATACCAGCAATTAATTCTGACAAGTGAGGTTTAAAAAATAATATGTGCTTAATTTTTCCCTTTCATTCACTGCCGAACATTGCACAAAAATATCAGCAATGTTAAACTGGAGAATAATTAAACAAGAGAGCAAAGAGAAATTGAAAAGCAGATTTTGCTGACAGACTTTGCCTAACTTTATTTTATTTATTTATTGTTAACTAGGCAAACCCACTAGGCACAAATGCTTCTCTTTTCAGAGATCTAAGAGAACTGCAAGGTTAAGTGACTTCCTAAGAGTTGAGGTAAATGGAAACAGAGGGAGTCAAACAGAGGACTACAGGATAAAATTCACAAGCAGCTCATAACAGTAACTCTGTGCTAAACTGCCTCCTAGTTTGATCACCAAGGTTAAGGACACTGTGTTCAGTGTTTACACATTAATGAAACAAACTGAGATCTGATGAACTTCACTTCAGAGATAGCCCAAAATAACAGATACCAAAATTTTCTTCTTCTAGCAATGCAAGACACAGATGTGAACACATATAATGAAATATACCTACACATTAGACTGCCGTTTCATGAAGAAAACTGTTATGGATCCAGTGGCGCCATTTAAGTGTGTGTGTGTGTGTGTGTGTGTGTGTGTGTGTGTGTGTGTGTGTGTGTGCACGCGCTCTTATAACAATTTCCTATTTACAGAAAATTAAGTTATAAAATCTAAATGTAATTAACCCCATAAAAAATGAGGTTCAGTCTAGTGAATAACAACATGCCAGTTGTAATGTAACACTTTTTTTTTTTTAAATTAACCAACTTTGGGTCAGCTCCTGACTCCACTCATCCCAACAAAGCGTGTGTGTGTGTGTGTGTGTGTATATCAACAAAATGGAAAATATGGAAAAATCTACACCCTCAGAGGAAGAGTTGTCAGACACAAGTGTATTTCTGTTATCCTGCATAGTACTAAAATAGTTGCTAGCAATGTCAGAGTTAAAAAAAAAAAACAAGCAGAAACAAGGTTTCTTGATGCTGTAACTGTTGCCATAACTTATAAACAGAAATAAAGTATTTTACTGTACTACAAATTTTTCCTCCTATTACACCTTCTGTCACGAGGCTTTAGCCGTGCAGACAGTGTGGCTCATCAATTCTGCAGGTTTAACCTTGTCTCCACCTCAATTCACCAGGGTAAGTGTAAATTTTAATACTTTCAGCCCCCCTTTAGGCTATGCATAATGAACTCCGATTTTTCAGATTTTTTTCTCCCCTCCCCATATTAAAATCAGATTTAAGCCAATGAGTTGAAACATCTCCGCCTCAAATCAGCTGCCACTTTGAATACATTACCCGGGGAAAGGTGACTTTAGCAGAAGCACAGAAATGGTAGCAACATGCTAAAGGATCGTCCTCATAAAGTAATTAATGATACATTTACCTGAGGAGTTAGGTGGAATCAGGTCAAAATCAGTATCACTTTGAAAGTGATTACAGCTTAACCTGAGCAATATTAGAATTCATTAATGCCACTAAAACTATAAATATTTCATTTCTCTTCTACATACCAGATTACAAAGCAGAATGACTTACTAACTAACCAATGTTTCTACTGTGGTTAAAATACCAACTTACTAATCAAGTAAATGCAATTTAAAGAACACTAAAAAGAAACAGTCATAATGTGACCTTGGGAAAACTATTAAAGGATTATTTTAGCTCTGAAACAATATGAACAAAAGATAATATTTAGACACCATTTCAGAATTGACAGCAGTTATGTGCATGTGTTTGCCTTCTGTGTATAGTCTGCATGTCCAACCTGCGGTCGAGTGGCCTCCGAAAGACATGCGTGAATGGGCGTGCCTTCGCTGAAGGTTGGGCGTCGGGCTGGCAACTCGGCACCATAAAAAATCTACTGGCAATCATTAGCAGACCGGAGTTCCACTGTGGCGACCCCTAACTGGGAAAAGCTGAAAAGACAAACATGTGCATGTGTTTCTCCCTCACGGCTGCAAGATGCCTTCTTTTCTAGCAGAAATGCATAACATGTTCAGTTATTAGCTACTTTTAAGTCCTCTGACAGCAAAACAGTTAACTGCTCTGCAATAATTTCTGAGACATCACAAACAGGTTTATGGAGGTATGCCATGACTGAGGCATAAAGTGACAGAACTTTTAGAGGATAATCGCTTGTCCTTGCAGTTAAATCAGGAAAAGAACAAAGGGCAGAGAACTACAAACAATTTATAAAACGAAACAAACAATAATACTTGTAACCTCTGCAATGCCACAGAATAACTCACTGGCTCTAACCTCCGGTCGTATGCTCTGCTGACAGTATAAGGGCTTTGTTTTAGTTGAAATTACTACATATCATTATCCTTCCAGCATACGGAATAGTCAGTGACAGAAAAGGACAGCAGGATCCCACCGACAGGGCTGCATGCACATTACCTAGATTACTTGGACAAATGAACTGTAAGATCAACATTTAACAAGGACTTTGTGTAGCACAGACATCAGTAATGTTCAATCAATTTTTAATGTTTTCTCTTATTTTCTGCAGCCATTTTTTCTGGCAGTTGATATTTTCAAAGCACCAGCAGAGGCAGGAGCTTGCAAAGTAACCTATGACACTTATTGTCACTCAAAAACCTTGAAAGGAGATCTGCTAAAAGGATGCTACTCCATCTCAAAAAAAAAAAATTCATTTCTAATGAGTGAAATTTTGAAAAGACATAGCTCAGGTCTAATTTTCTGTCATTACCTTACCTCTGAAAACAACTAGGTCTTAACAATAAACCAATGTTAAATATATAGTATGTAGTTTTTTGCAAATTTCTAGCAACCTACACACATCTTACATTCCAGAGTATTTACTGAAAAATTAACTTAAAAAGCATAAGACAAACGTGTAAATATTGTGTGAACAATAAAGGCTTTTAAAACTGTACAAATAGCAATGTTATTAGAAGTATTCTCCACAGTGGTAATAGTGCATTCATAGTCTTTTCCATAAACACTAATATATTATAAGGCATACAAACACCAAATTAGACTGTTAACTTTCACTAATTTGTATATGTTGAAAACTATACAACATTCTTGTTAACCAGACATAAGTTTTCACAGGACCACAAGATATCCTATACAAGTGCATTAATAGTGAGTATTTACAGAAATATGAAAACATTTGCTTAATCATATAATTAGCAAAACAAATAATACTGGATATCCTTCAAGATGTGCAACTTACAGTGCAAATATCAAAGACAGTTTTCTTCGACATCTAAAGGTTTTCACTTAATGTCATGCAACAGTTTGTAAGTCAGTCAGTTTATGAAGTATTAAGTATATATGGAAATATTGTTTATTTTCAAAATTATTAGCAAACAACTAGCAATATTTCCAGTACAGTGTGATATAAACCAGCACTGACAGTGAATTGTCCTGTCTCCCACACTGGTGTGTCAGAACATATATCTCAATAACATGTACGTCTCTCAGTTATGAAAATATGAACATAAATTTGAAACTGTGAATAGCAAGTAGCAAAGAAAGAATAATTTCTCCACTGCAAGACATCCTAGGTTAACAATCTTAGTGCCATTTTGTTAAGAATGTCTCGCTCTTTCTAATACTAACCATTATTAGCTGGTACGTCACCGAGTTAAACAATTTAGGCCCAAACATACTCTAGACACCATAAGGAGGTATGGGTGTGAACTGGATATATGCAAAGAAGGTGTTTTAGGCTTGAGTTAGTTAAACAGTGACAGCATCTCATAAAAGTAATAGAAAAAGACCAAAAAAATGGCTAACTGGGGTTAGCTACTGCACATTAAGGAAAAAAAAAAAAGAAAAGAATCCCACAGAATTGTTTCACTTGTTTAAGTTCCTGAACATAAAAGAACAAACTGGTTTGCAACATGTACTTTAGACCTGATGAAGTGCATGTAGGCAAAGTAGTCTGCTTAAATCCATTAACTTGAACCAGTATAATCATCTGCTTTTTGTTTTATTTAGAGTCCACTGTGGATAACTTACACAATGGACAGCTACTTCACATTCAAAACAATCTTTGACTGGACATAGCTGTCAGTGTACCCATAACAAATACTTTTCTACTCATGATAAGTAGTTTCGTACCCTCTATCATCTGGATTTTATACCAGCTACTTAAACATTAAAAGTACGACTGCCACTTTTCATGGGACATCATGCATAATAGACTATCTAAATCAATGAAGAAGAATAAAATTAATCTATCCCATTATGAAAGCACATACGAATAAAAGTTATGTACTTACCATAACTATGCATTTGTGTTGTGTATTTTCATTCTTTTTCTACTGATGGCTCTCACATCCTACCTTGGATCCAGCTTGGCCAGATTTACTTAGATATGTGGATCCGACTCTCGCACTCCTCCCTTTACCCATAATGCCTCATAACACTGTAATACCTCAGATTGAGTTTGTTGCCCCAAAATAAAAAAAGACTAACCCTAGCCAATCTAGAAGGAAAGCCAACAGGAAAGATAGGAGTTCAAAAATGGAGCCGTGGTTCCATATTCACTATCAGAACACTCCCAGATGAAAAAGGCAGGGGAAAGGAGGAGGGACGTTGAAAAAGAATGAAGAATGAGATTAACCTCATGGATGTGCTTGAGATGCACTGAAGTTGTGAAGACAGCCGTTTGTGTTCCTCTACAGACATGGGCCCAGGAAGAGATTTGGAGAGTTCTTTAATCAAATCTCTCTGCAATCTAGTGAAATGTACCAAATAATTCAGCAACTGAAAAGCAAAGGTCGCAGAGGCATAAACATGCTTTCTAAATCTGTCCAATGCCCTGGACTCTCTGTTACAGGGATGGACAGAAGATCTATGTTCTGCCAGCTCTTTTTTAGTGGCCAGTGCCACAACCAAGTACCCCTTGCTCCAAAAAGGCCTGTCTTTTGGAGAGGCAATAAATTTGTCAGGGTGACAGGAATGGGCTTTGTGGTATCTGGTTCCTTTCATGCCTGGTGAGACACCAAATCTACAAGGTGATCAGCCAAGACATAGATCGGCTGGACCTGAAGGCTTCAGGAACACTGACTCCTTCTAGGATCCAACTTTCTGGCTAAAGATCTTCAGAATGTCCCCAAAGTTGTTGTCTTGTGGTAGAGATCTTGGGGACCCCTCCCCTTCATCAAAGTAAGCATCTGCAGTTAAAGATTCTTAAGGGGAATCTATAAGATGATCTGGAGAGGTATCAGAAGATAGGAGAAGTTCCTGCACAGGAACTGCCTGGAAGCTCGAACAGGCCAACTACCCCTGCAGGCAGACTGATGAGGCTCAGCACTCAGAATTGATGGCAGTAGTGGGGTAGAATCTGAAGAAATAAGAGTAGGCCAGAATCTTGGATGAGAAAAGCTCTCTCCACCACCTCAAAGGTAGAAGGCCTTGGAGAAGCTGTTGCTGGGCTGTACCAGTGGCTAAGCTCCACATGCTGCCAAGCCTTGGCTCTGCCAGGGCTCCTGACACAAGGAAGAAGTTGGACCAGAGCTGTCCTGCGCTGAAGCGCCAATAGGAAGGGATGGCTCCATCATCCTTTGAGTCGAACCCATCCCCCCAGATCTGTCGCCAAAGTTTCGATTCTGAGACTCATCCTGCTCTAGAGGGATTGGTGCTGAACGAGTCAGGGAAGCAGTCAGAGTCAAAGACCTAGCTGTCTTCGCATCTGGTGCATTCACTCTCGGGACTCTCAGATATGAGGGCTCTGAATTTGTCACAGAGATTGGAAAAGGAGAAATAAGCAGGCAAGAAGCACGTTGATGGCTCATGAATCCAATGGGAGATGGCGTCAATAACACCCCCATCTGAATCTGAGCCCTGAGAAACTTCCTCATCATCCTATCCACATCTGCTTCTGGTAAGCTCCAAAAGGACCTGACAGAGGATGATATGGAGGGGGGACGCAACATCCTCTTTGGCATCTCCTGTAAAAAAGGTGATTGGAGTTTTGGGGAAATGGACTCAAGAGTGAAATGAGGACTCTAGGTTCTGGGAGATTTAAGCATCCCCACAGTTGGATCCAAAGGAGTCAGATCCAATAGTTTCACAATTCTGGCTGGTGACTCTGAGGCCACAGCAAGTTTTGGAGAATGAGTGGGAGACTGTTTTCTCTACTCCTTGGACTCAGATGAAGATTTTTGTTTCTTGGTGGGGGTTTGAGCCCTGAAACAGACACAGCAGAAGAAGCAGCAGCAGAAGGTGGAAACAACCCTTTCAAGACCAAGTTATTGCTGCAATCACTCAAAGACCCAGAGTTAAACCTAAAACAAATACAGCACGGAGTTTTAAGGTGGGCTACTCCCAAACAGTACATGCACTCCCTGTTGGCATCAGAACTGGATATTTTATGGTCACAGGAACTGCACTTTTTAAAACCCGTAGGTTTTTCAGCCATAGTCTAGGAAGATAAAACAGGGAGACAAAAATAGGATTTTTTAAAGATAAAATTACAGAGGAGAAAAATGCCAGCAATGGTGTGTCAGAAATACCCTACGAGTGGGCAGAAAAAAATGAGAAAAAAGGAAAGTAGCACCAACAATGGTAACCACAAGTACCCTAGAAAAATGAAAGAAAGAGAAAAATAAAGCCAAAAAAAAACACTACAAAGGGAGGAAGGGTGAGAGAAAAACTGTGATAGTAAGACAAAAGGTAATACAAATGGCTAATTTCAATCACAAAACATGTATGAAAACACTCCATAAGCAAGAGAAAGTATGAGCCACATCTGACGTGAAAAAGTGGCAAACTAAATCAGAGATATTACAGGGTTCTGAGGCATTATGGGTAAAGGAAGGAGCTTGAGAGTTGGATCCGAAAGTCTAAGTGAATGCAGCCAAGGCAGATCTGATGTTTATTTGGATTCAAGACCCATCAGTTGAGGAATGAATGAAAATTACATCAGATCACACATTCATGCTGAATGGTGACAGAAATCTAGCAGCTGTATTTTTGTGGCAACAGCTGCCACTAAATCATTATAATTTCCAAATGACAAGCAATGCCTAATGTACACAGAATGGTGATAAATGCACTAAAATGATATAGTCTGCATGTGTGTGTCATGTGTGCAGTACAATACTAAGCCATCCTCAGACAGCCACAACAGAGAGAAGAAATGGAAAAGATATTAAGTTCAATAAAAGAATGGCACTGTTTAAAAAATATATATATTTTTTAAATAATGTCACAGTATGACAACATATCATGTTTGAATGTGGCAAAGGTAGGCTTATGCAAAGCTGGCTTTGGTTACTTGGGCTCTACATAACTAAACCAGCCATGGGTACACATTGCATTATCCACACCCACATTAAACGTAATATTACTAAATAATTACGGTGTTATAGCTCAGACTACAAAAGTCACAGCTGGAAGGTTTGTACTACAAAACTAGTTAAGGACTGCAGATTCACATCCAAGTTTCTCTGCTAATTAAATATGAGGGATAAAAAAGCTGTTTAAAATATTTAGTGAATAATGAATGAGGGAGCTCATCGGCCCGCTGCAGCAGCACTGCACAAATGGCTCAAGTTGCTTTCAGGTGGACTCATATAACACTGAGCAAATCTGGCACTACACAAAGCAGTTATGACAATATTACCAATGCAACAATTCAAGAAGGGGGACAGACTTTCTCAAATATTACAGATTTAAAAGTTATTATCAGTGTTAGCCTACAAAGAGACTTGCTGGGCAAGCATAGTACCAAAAGTAATCTACATGCATTAAAGATTCATCATTCATTCATTATGGACTGGTCTATGGAAATATCACAGTATCAGAGAACCGAATCATTATTTCCTTGCACTATTTTAAAATCGCAAACGGGCAATATACAAGGGTTGCTAGAATGTGTAAGTAAATGAAGGATTTAATGGTGGAATTTACTTTACTAATTTCACTATTAATGGATAAAAGATATCCTAAAAATACTTCAGCCAGCTTAGTGAAGGAAGTTTCATTAGAAAGGGAGAGAGTAAGTTTTCTTCTGTCTTAATTTAAGGTTTACCCAAACATGTTAAGTAAAAATGTGAAACAGTCTTTTAGAAACAATACAGTCATGTCTCCATGCAGAAGACGCCCTAGCTGAGAATAGAACCGGGCAGCGTCTTACTGTGAGCCGACAACGCTACCGCAGCACCACCACCGCGGGTAATACAGTTGTTACTATGATGACGGATAATTTCGCTATAAAGAAAATTATTGCTAATTGGAAAATAGTGGAAGGAAATAATGATTCAGTTTAAAGTATTGGTGAAAGACAAATGTTTAACAACAGAAAGCATAATTTTTTTTTAAAGAATATACTAATTTTACATCAACTATTATCAATAAACCAACAGTAACATACCCCTGCGGAGATCATAAATCTTGTAAATTTATTAACAGATCATGCTGATAGAACATATAGTATGAAAATACGTTACACTTCTGGACAACATAGCGTAGTTTATGTGGAAAAGTGCCTGCCTAGTGGTTCACTTTATACAGGGAAAACTATTAATCCACTGGCTACTAGAATCAATCAGTATACCTATACGTATAATATATGTATAACAGCACCCAAGCTGAGGCTCAAACCGTGGACCTTCGGATTAAGAATATGATACTCTACCTGTACGCATAATGCTAATTGTGATAGGTTTAATAAATTTGTTTTTTCATTGCTGATCATGTCAAGATGGATGTCAGGGGTGGTGACTGGAATAATATAATGGAAGTTAAAGAATTAAAATCGCAATTACATCTGGGAGCAGACAAACCACTATGTCTTAATGAGACAATTAATATTAAATGTTATTTAAAATCCATCCAAACATCCATCCACAGCCCCTTTTTCCCATTTTATCCCATGAAGTTCAGGGTGCCATTTCATCTAAAGCCAAGGCTCACACCACCGGGTGGGCCAGCCCTGCCGCAGTTGTTCTTTCATATCACACATTTGAATGCACACTGTGTCCAAGCCAATGACTGTTACGTCTTTGGAATGTGGGAGGAAACCGGAGCATCCAGAGGAAACCCACATGAACACTGTGAGGACATGCAGACTTCAGCACCCCAGCCAAGAATTGAACCAGAGAACTTCTTGATGTGAGGCAAAAATGCCACTGTAATATTTGAATATGTCATTTTATGTAAATAAATGAAAATTATTTCTAAATGAATATACAATTATTTTATGTTGTGTTTTGTGATTGGTTGACACCATGTGATATTTATGACTGTATTTAAGTGGTTATTTTACCAATATGGACAGTTTTGATGAAGTTCTTGTTTGAAGTAACACTAAACACTAAACTAACAAATTAAAATTAGTGGAGTTCTGGCTCCCCCCCCCTATATATAATGTTGTGAAGTTCTGCAGTACATAGCCAAGTAGTCAGGAATTTCTGTTTGAACTACAAAAGCTTGTTCCAGATCATAAATATCAGGAAGAAGTCTCCCACAGTTGCCCATTACTGTTCTTTATAAAGGAAAAAAGACAGCAACGTAACTTCATAAATAGTATAAAAAGAGCATGCCTGCCACTATCAATAAGAATAGCTCTTGGTTCTGTCTAAAGGCGAGACACTTTCCTGTCTTAGTCAGCTGAACTAGATAACTGAACATACCGCTATGCTGGAAGAACAGGAGGAACTGGAGCAGGTTCAGGAAATTCCAGTTGCAATACATGACAATATTTTATAAGAGACAATGGAATATCATTATGTTCCCACTGAAGCAACTGATTCATTCTGGAAATTGTTTCAGAAAAAGAAAAAAAAAACAGAAGTTGTTCCTTCACAATAATAGATAAATATCTTGAAACATCTCAGAAAATGAAAAATCCATTTTTCTTTTACCAGACCTGGAAGGGTTAAGAGCCTGAACTAAACCCTGAACTAAGCCTAACAAATCTCCTGTCCAAAGTAACTGAGAAAGGAGAAGATGTGTCAAATTTTTTGCTTCTTTTTGACAGGAAATTCTGAAGAAACAGACCTACATTTGACAGCTAAATCCTTCCTCTGGAGGGGTACTACAGTCTGGATAAAGAGAGAAGTATTCCCTGCCTCTTTTTCCAAGAATGAGATTTGGAAACACATTTTTGGACTGAATTTGGCCATAACACTGTTTTAGTTTGTTAGTTGGGATATTGTGCATACACCCTAATGGTTATGGACATCAGCTAGGTATGACAACCCTGTTTTTCAAAAATGTTAGCCAAACATTCCACTTATGCTGTGCTGACAAGACCATAAGGAGGCCACAGCTAGTGGTGTTTGTCTTTTTTTTGGACTGAATTTGTCCATAACAGACTTAAAAAAGGAAATAAAACGTTACAGATATTCAAAACTGCCATATAGCTGAAACACCTGATGTCCTTAAGGGGTCATTTGCATATATCCCTTGTTACCTCTAATGCAAGAGGTTTTAAGGAATCACACAGTGGAAAGTCTAGCTTGGCTAGATTTTTATTTTGGTTTTACTGGAGATGGAAATATAGAAATGAAAATAGTTCTGAGATGCTCATGAAACTGGGTTACTGAAGTTCCAATATTAAAATGCGATAAGGTGAATAAGCCAGCTGTGATCCAAGTACATGCAAGTCAAAATCGTACAGGAGCTGGAATCTTAGAAAAGAAATGCTCATTTGTCTTGGAGTGATTAATATTTAAAAATGCACAAACGAGATGTGTTCAGACAGAAAATGAACTAATAGTGATAGCATATGGATATCAAAAATTCCACAAATACGTTCTTGTAAAGATCATGTGGAAATTGTCACATGTAGACAAATACATGGATCACATTCTAATGTCAGAAGCCTAAATCCGATCAAAAAACAAGCTGAACAGTTGCACAAATGCCAAAGCTAGAGGAAAAACAGGCATAACACAGATTTTAGGAATGATGCATATCTTGCAAAATTTGTACTTAATATGTCTGACATCTATGTTTCGAGGAAAGCTGTTAGAGCAACATGTACCCTGGGAATGGAGCTATGAACAAGTCAGGGACTCGAAAATGTCAGTCACAGATGCTCTGATATTAAAATACTTTGTCATAAACCATCTAATTTTATTGTAAGTAGATGACAATCAAAATGGTAAAGGCGCTGTTACACAAGAGAAGAGACTACTTGCTTGCAGGTCAACAGCATTTACTGATGAGCAAATGAGATGTGCTAAAATTGAAAAGGAACTGCTAGCAACAAAGTATGGATATGAAAAGTTCCAATAATAGGCCTGCAGTACGAAAACATTTAAGTTAGAAACAGAACACAAACCCTTGCAAAGCCTACTCAAAATTACTTGTACAATCAGTACCCTCGTGTTTTGGTGAAGTTTTCTGCTTAACTGGTTAATCCACAAGTCAAATAGCCAATATATTTTATTTTATAATTTAACATTTTAAGTTGCTGGGAAGTTCAGTGTTCTGAAGAGTAAAGTTGTCATTTACCAATGGTTGGAGATGGAATGGTATGTGCAGCTGAATTTGAGCATTTGGGAGATGAAGCGAGTCACAAATCTGAGCAGAGTAGCCACAGTGCTTCAATACCTATGGAGAAGAAATCTGAGAAAACTGATGAGGTTAACCATTACGGAGATGACAGCTTGGCAGTAAAAATAACTGAACTGTGGAACTTGAAAGACTATTTGCAGTGTATATGAAACATTTGAAAGGGGTTTGAGGACAGGATGTATAATTCCTGAATAATCAATAAGCAGCCATAGGAACTGTTAAATGTCAAATATCTGACATGCAGAATGAGGCAATGGAGACAGTAAAATAAGTTGAGCAGGCAGAACAACTGACTGGAATGAAGAATAAGTCAAGAAATGTTTGGATTTTTTGGAAGATGAAAAAGTGACAGATGTGAAGGGACATATGAAAAGCAAGACGGAATTGTTTAAGAATGTGGAACTTAAACAACAAATGATGAGCACAACAAGAAATTAATATGGTCATCAGAAAGAGTTCAAATACCAGCTTACAGATATGGTCTTAAGAGACCTAGGTACTTATATGAACAACTCTCTCACTCATTCAGTCATCATGTTTCCACCATAGTCAGGAAGTCCTTCTATCTTACCCAGTTCATTTCCAAGGGAATATCTTCAAGATCCAAAGAGGGTGACTTTCTCTGTACTTTTCCCTTATAAGATCTACCATCAAATATAGTGCTCCCTGTGGTATGTACAAGTGCAAGCATATCACTCAATTTGAAGAGACTTAATGATTTTTAACCATAAAAATAAAAAATAAAGGACTTAACTCCATCAACTATCCCGATAGATTATCACAGCATGGAGGGATAAAACCCTGACAATGTCTGAGATGATATGAGTTCTATGTAAACATTTTCCAGTGTAAGCTGGTATTTGTTGCTCTTTCTGATGAACTTACAATGTAAAAGGTGGAAACAGCTTTTGTTCTGAATGCTACTATGGTGCACTTTTCTGCATTACTGACTGCAAACTGTGCAGTGTTATTTGATCATCCACTGAGGCTAAAATGCTTCAAAAAGGACTGGAATATACACAAACCTTGTGTACTGAAATTGGTCTTGAGCTAAATGCTTAAGAATAATGAAACCCGAGAAAAATGGGGGGGGGGGTCATAATGAATGACATTGCTAAAATGTTTCAGCTGTTGTCAAATAAGGGTGACTATAACAAAGTTTTACTCAATGAGATAAACCTTGCTTATGCCAAGTTAGACTTTTTGTTGATGGATATGGTTTTACAAGGGGAACTTGAACATGACCAGTGGGAATACCTGAATATTAATAAATCAAAAAGAGCATCAATATTTGGTATCCCCAAAACACACAAGTGTAGAACAGACCCCCTTTGAGACGAAAGGAGCCAAACCTGAACCACTGGCAAAGTTTGTAGATTTTAAATGCAAGACAGTTCTGCAATCTGAATGTCACATTTTAAAGGACTTGTAGCATCTTTTAGAGAACCTTAACGTCTTGTTTTTTGATGAAAAAGTCATTTTTATTACCGTTGATGTGGTGGACTTGTTTTTTGTAATCCCCCATGATATAGGCATTGAGTGGTTTCACAACTTCCTATCATGACAGATTTTCACCTATTTTAAGGATTAAATCAAGCACTATAAATAACTCGAAGATACAACTGTAGATAGGATGTGCAAGGGCATGTTTGATTCATCTACCCTATTTTTTCGGTACCACTCAGCAATGATGTTTTTGGTTATACTAACACTGTGTGGCTGAACTGGGACATTTTTCTCTGAAGAGGTAAAAAAAAAGATTCTAGGAACTGCCCCAGTGATGGTGTATTCCAAAGGAAAGAAGATTAAGACTCTGTTATCATTACCTACTATTGTTATGAAATCAATGGTGGCTAATGGTTCCTTGCGTAAATGTAGGACCTGCAAAATGTGCAGAAATATAAATGAGGGTCCATAGCTTGCAGCTGAAAATTTTAATAGAACTATCCCATGTCCAGGGAGATGCAACTGTAACACTACCCACATAGTATACCTAGCTAGCTACATCTCCTGCAATGCTTTTTACATAGGGTAAATGATCAGAAAACTTAAGGGCATGATCTGTAAACAGATGTATGATATAAGGATAAGGAAAACCACCACTGCCTTATTTAGACATTTTTGGATTGCTCTAAAGACAAAAAATTCTTGCTTTTTTTTTATTATGGACAGGATAACAGTCAGTGACAAACCTCAGTGAGGATTTAGACACATACAACTTGAGTTCAAAGAACTAACTTCACAACTTAGACTTAATGCAGCTGCTGCTCCAGGCATTAATGAAGCAGTTTCGCTTTCTAGCATTTTAAAGAGGAAAGCAGCTTCAATGTGACTTTTTACCATAATTTGAGCACAACTTTCAGTGTTAATATTGCACGTGATTGATTTAGCTGTACTTTATTATCTAGTCTATGTAAAACAACTATAACTTTCAAGACTGGCTCTTTAAGAAATTGCACTTGGCAGTTGAGCGACATCATAATTTATTCTTTTATTTCAAATGTAATTGAATGAATTGTTTGTGTTTAAAAGTTTTTTTAAAGGCAGACTGTTATTCTGACAAAGTCTTTTGTTTGTAAGACAACAGCGCTCAGCCTGTGGTTTTATTCCATTAAAATGTGTTGAAATGTGATAGTTTGTTTTGGACTGTCCGTTCCACTTTTTGTTTTGTATATTGTTCTCAGTTTCATTAAATCTAGAAGTATGTACAATAGGAACACGCAAAAAAATCCATTTTGATATTCATGGAGTTTTAAAAACATTTAACTGTTTTAAGAATTGACTTCATATATGTAGAGTCTAAAGATGGAAATAAATTTCCTTCTAAGGTAAATTTTGTTACCCAGACAAAATAATTATTACCCATTTTTAATTTATTATCTTTAATAAACTTATAAGAATTTAGTATAATCAGCTCTTGCATGGTCTTCCACTGACTAGTGTAGGTTGAGTCTATCCAGAGTATAACAGAGTTAAAACTTGCAGCAATAGATTAGGATTCTACATCTGGGAAGCTAATACCACCATACTCCCATAACCTCATATGATTTCTATAAGCAAATGTTGGCTTTTTAGGTTAACATATGAATGAAGTTAACATTTTTTCCATTTTCTTAAAAGTTTTTTTTATCAGGTATTAAAACTACTGAACACGATATATATAACATCATGGGTAATATAATAATTTTAATAACCACTAACCTACCCTCAAAAGTAAAAAAAAAAGACATTAATTCCATTTTTTTAATAAGTAACACTTCTTCAATTGCTTTTTAAAAATTATTGTTAATAATCTTACTTATATCTGGATAGATTTTTATTCCTAAATATTTTAATTCTTTTCCTTCTCGATTATATTTATCCCTAAACTTACTATCTGGCAACTGATTTAACATTAGAATTTGTTTTATTGCTATTAAATTTCAGCAGCAATACTTCTTGAAACATTTCAATTTCGTCTATTTCTGTGATTGAATAATTTAAATCTCCTACAGTTAGTAAAATATCATCTGCAAAAAGCTGTATTTCAGATTGAGAATCTATCAATTTTCCACTGCTTCTTACACTATTAGCTAAGGGTTTAGTAACTAATGCAAATAATAAAGGGGACAAGGGACACCAATGTTTTGCACCTTTGTTTAAAGTGAATCCTTTAGAAATGTAAGATCCAATTTTAGCATATGCTTTGGAGTCTTTATACAGTTTTTTAATAATCCAATAAACTGCTCTGGGAATGCAAATGCTTCTAAAGTTTTAAACTAGTAGTTCAAATCTACAGAATCAAAAGCTCTCTTAATATCCAAGCTAATTAGGGCCAATATTTTGTACATTCCATTTGCTATATCTTAGATAGTTACTACCCTTTTTACATTATTGTACATTAATCTACTGACTATACACCTTGTTTGATCTTTATCAATTAATCTACTATATCTCTTAATCTTGTTGTGAAAATGGACATAAATATTTTATAGTCTACATTTAATAATGAAATAGGTCTATATGAGGAGACTAACTCATTATTCTTTCCTTGTTTAAGTCTAGGAGAGATTACAGAAAATTTCCATGAAAGAGGAATTATTTTTGTAAGAGTATGCTCAAACAGGTATTAAGGTTGAAAGTACAAATATGCAAAATAAACCTTGTTTAAATGTAGAAACAGAGTTTAGTAATATGTGATTAGCAACCATACTAAACAACCGTGGCTTGAAAAATAAGGAATTTGCTTAATGGACATGTTTTCCTATAGAATCAGCAAAAATGTATGCATTTCACACTGTCAGCAAGAAAGCTGACCTCTTACAGACTTAGCAAAAATGTAAAAAAACAGGGTGCATGCATTTCACATTGTCAGTAAGAAAGCTAATCTGCTTCCTTAAAGAATGGACAACAGGAAAACAATCTGTACGTCATATGACACTGTTAAGCAAGGAAGTTTGAATGGATAAAGACAATACCAGCATTATTTCTCTACAGGATGAAAACATGTTTTCATACAAAGATCAAAATAGAATACCAAGGAGAAACACTGGATATAAAACCACTATAAAGAGACTATAGCAAATTAAATTGTTAGGAGAAGTATTTTGTACAGGAACATTGTCTTCTATGCTGAATGAGAAGTAAAAAGTGGTACAGTATAACTAAAGCTGCAACAGTAGTACCTGTGGTTTGTTATAAAAAGTTATTTATTAAATACTGCTTTTAAAGTGACAGAGTTTGGTGCTGCATCAGTGTATATTCTGCAAGTTTCTGTGGGCAACAGACTGTGAATGCAATTAAAACTAGACTTTGATTTCATCAGAATCCAGCCAGCAAGACCTTAGTGTCTTAAGAAGACTTCGGATCCAGCACAGTAAGCAGCACCTTGATAATTAATTTTTCAATGGCGAGCCTACCTGCATTCGAACACAGGGGGAGAGGTGATGCCTGCAGAGGGTCACTTCAGTCAAACTGCAGTAACTAACATTTGTACAAATGTGTAAATCTTAAACAGAAATACTCCAGTTTATGCAGCTTGCAGCAATACAGTTTCTCAGACGTCTGAATCCAGATTGATCCTGCAGTGCAAGAAAGTCACAGTGCCATAAATTCTCCAAGAAAAGTGGACATATACTTTTCAGAGTAGTTCGCTGCCTGCTGTGTTTCACCAGCTTCTCGAGTGACTTCAAAAACTTTCCAGCCATCTGCAACAACAGCCTGATCACTGTTTTCTTGCTAACTGATAAGACCTTTTTCTGTGTCACATTTTAGTATGGATGCTATTAGACAGAATTCAAGCAGGTGTAAGCCACGCTTTACTCAATGTAGAAGAACAACCAGATAAAATATTGAGTAAACTGCAATGTTTCTATACACAGCACATTAGTAAATGTAAAACCTTATTACAGCACATTGATAGTAAGGCATTATGCAAATGTATTACAATATTTGACTGGTATCTCAAAGAACACCATGTGGGGTATGACAAATGTTTATTGTGTAAATCATATGAAACTGCTTTCTGTGTACAATGTCATAAAAATATACTACATGCCATTATTCAAAGGTTAGACTGTACAGGCAAAACTTTTAATAGTAAAGAAGCAGAAAAAGTTAATATGCTTACATTATATTCAGATGTTGAACAGTTATGTCCTGTTACCACATGTAAAAGGTTTATTTCAGAGTTACAACAGGAGTCAAATCAGTTACTGATAGAACCTCTAGTATATTTTGTTACAAAAGAATGTAATAAACTTCAAAAAGACAGAAACAATGAGTTTAGGAAGTTTTGACAAGTTATACAAACATTTTTTCAAAACTGCATAAGAGTTTTAGATTCAGCAGAACAGGTTACTGAAAATTTTCAGAAAGACTGTGCAACATTACAGGAAACTCTTGAACAGCAGTTACAGGATAAAGAAAATAAATTAGCTGAACTGACAGAGGCTGACTTCCTGCATACAACAGCTGAGCTTAAGAAAACATTGCAAAAGAGCAGGAAATTACAGCTGATCTGTACAAAAGAGATATAATTTATAATATGTTTGCGCTTTGAAAATCGTTAAGCATACATGGTAGGATCTGATGTAAGGACAAATCATTCTCAAATGTTTTAAAACTTTCATGCAATTAAAGTAATATATTTATCAGTACTACAGTAAAGTAGAGTGTATGACTGCCATTCTCATAGCATAGTCAAAAGGTAAATAAAAACAGTTCTAGTGCATAAAAATCAAATGAAAATAGTTAATAAAAATCTGAAGTCACAAGTTTGACATACATGTATTTTCTTTTCATCTAAAATACAATGTACAACAACAAAAGGCAGACAATAGCAAATGTAAATATAAACGTGCTAGTTAAGCTAATATCTATTTTGTTTTTTACAATTTTTTTATAATTATATAGTAACACCACATCAAACAGTTAAAGTTCTGAATTAAAAAAAAATAAAATCACAAATGGTATTAGTCAAGCAGTCTTTGTAAAATGAATGACAGAGCAGTTAAATAAATAAAAAATACTGAAATCCAAGTTACAAAAATATGTAAGCTACTTGTAAAATAATGTCTATGTAGTACAATGCAAATCACAAACAGTTATTATATTTCTAAGTGTTTTATAACTGCACTTTACTACCAAATTGCAAGTGTATTAACAGATGATTAAAGGAAAAATGCTAAAAGGGTTAACTATGGTCTACAGAGTCTGAAATGTGAGCTCAGGCCTTCCCAGACTGGATAAATAGTTACAGGAAATATTGAGAAGATAAGGTGAAAAACAAGACTGGTTGCCAGACAAGTGGCTTGAGTTTTTTAAAAACATTATTGATATTAAAACATAATTGTTAAATGTTCACATGCAACACTATTTGGTAATTATAATAAAAATCACAATTGTGCATATATATTATTAATAATTTGCTTGTAGGTAAATGTTAAAAGTAAAAAAAAACTCAAGCTACATCAAGTACAGCCAGCAGATGGGCTATAATATACATACAATTCAAATAAATTATGCAGGAGGGTATAAATACCTACTGGTAGTAGTAAACAGCAAAAGCTTTATAAAAAAAATATCAAATCAGACAAAGGTCCATAATTTGTTAGTAACATAATAAAGCAATTGTATAACCAAAGTGTTGGGCTGGCATACACTCTATTCTCACAGCATAAAGCAAATAAACAATACTTTCTCAGTTTTACACTGATTGTGTGAGCAGTATTGCAAAAGGGTCTAAAATAAAGCTGCAGGAAGAAATAATATCTCATTCCTTCTTGACAATACTCTTTCAGTGGGGAGGGGAAAAAAGAAGTTATGTACTTACCATAACGTTCCATGTTTGTAGTCCATCTTACCTACATTCTTGCTGGATGGGTTCGGAGCTGATATTCGGCTCCGACTCGGCTGATACTAAAGCTCGAGAGCTTTTACTGGCTCGAGGTTAACCTCTATCCCATGGTGCCTCACGGCAATTCCCCAGATCTTGTTTGCAAGAAGCAATAAGTACCTAATAGTTATGAAACTATCAATAACTGTGTAAATACAGACAAAATATGGTGTAACATTATCCATACCAGATGAACAACGACAACCAGGTCAGACAGCATAAGTATTAGTCCACCAGATCCTACAGGAAGGGGGCAGGAGGGAGGGACACAAGAATGTAGGCGAGATGGACTACAAACATAGAATGTTATGGTAAGTACATAACTTCTTTATGTTATGTAGTCCTATCTCGACGTAATTTTTGCTGGATGGGACAGCGTCCCTAGCACCTTTATCCCGGGTGGCTTAAGCGAAGAGACTCTTCAGCACAGTGGACCCAAAGGATGACCTGTCCTGGGAAGCCAAATCCAATTTGTAATAAGTGACAAAGGTATGTGGTCTTGCCCAAGTAGCTGCTGTACAAATAGTATCAATTGGGAGCCTAGACCTAAAGGCACATGAAGTTGATACTGCCCTTGTAGAGTGGCCTTTTACTTTGTTGGGTAACTGTTTGCCATCAGTCTGATAAGCAAAGGAAATGCAGTCTGAAAGCCATTTTGAGAGGGTAATCTTAGAAACAGGCAAGCCTTTATTTTTGTCTGAAAAGGAAACAAATAATTGATCTGAATTTCTAAATTCTTAGTCCTGTGTAGGTAAAACCTGAGAATTCTGTGGACGTCTAAATGGTGTAGCCTGTATTCAGATTTATTAGAATGATTTAGAAAAAACACTGGTAGTTCAATAGTAGTGTTAAGATTATGTTCTGAACATACCTTGGGAAGAAGGGAAGGGTTAGTCCTATGTGAGACTCTATCCTTGTGGAAAACAATGTAAGGGGGTCGAATAGTAAGAGCTTGAAATTCTGAGACTCTCCTAGCAGAAATTATAGCTACTAAAAATAATGTTTTCCAAGATAATAATTTCAGATCCGATGAAGAAGAGGGTTCAAAGGGGGAAAAATTAAGGATGTGAGAACTAAGCTTAGGTCCCAGGGTTCTGGTGGCTGTTTGATTGGAGGCCTGAGAAGGAGAACTCCATTCAAAAAAGTTTTGCACAAAGAGTGGGACATGATGGGATTTCCCATGTAGCCAAAATGGTAATTAGAGATGGCAGCTAACCTCAGCTCCTTCATAAAAGATGGACGCAAGGAAGGACAAAATAGATTCTATAGGAGCTGTATAGGGATCTAAGCCTTGGTTTACAGCCCAAATAGAGAACCTTTTCCATTTGCTGGGATATAACTTCCTTGGAAGGCTTGTGGGAAGAAATTAGAATGTGTTTGACTGAAGGTGAGAGGGAAACACACCTGGCTATTCGTGGAACTGGAGCAGCCATGCTGTCAATTTTCGGGTGTGAATGGTAGGATGGAACTGCCCCGATTTCAGGAAGTCTGGCAATGGTTCCAGAATCCATGGTTCCTCCAAGAGGTAGGGCCACAGGAAGGGAAACCAGACTTGACGAGGCCAGTAAGGAGCAATGAGGATCAGGGTACTCTTCAACTGTTTTGCTTTCTGTATGACTTTTGGAATGAGAGGAAAAGGTGGGAAGGCATAAAGGAGTCCTGGGGGCCAATTGTGGACTAGAGCATCCCTGGGTGACATCCCTGGATGGGGAATTAGGGCAAAGTAGCTGCTGCATTTGGTGTTCAGGTGTGTGGCAAATAGGTCGCAGCAAGGCTGGCCCCATCTGTGAAAGATCTCTTTTGCAACTTCTGAATTCAGGGACCACTCGTGAGGCATGGGAATTGCTCGAGTGAGTTTGTCTGCTATCACAATGGACTTCTCCGGGATGTGCATTGCTACTAGAAAGCGTTGAGTGTCCATCTCCCATTTCCAAACTCGTAAGGCCTCTCGACAAAGCGGGTAAGATTTGGTTACCCCTTGCTTGTTTATGTACCACACAACAGACATGTTGGCTGACTGAATCGCAATTGTCCCGGTGGGAAGAGAACTATGAAGTACTTGGAACGCATATAGCACAACTCCCATCTCCAGAACATTGATGTGTAAGTGGTTCTCGTGGTTCTGCCAAGAACCTTGGACCATCATTCTCAGATAATACTCCCCCCCCCCATCTGGGAGGCATCTGTGGTCAAAACTGCATTTTCTTGAGGAAGAACAAGTGGATGACCTAAGAGAAGCTGTTCTGTATGCAACCACCATGTCAGATCCTTCTTGCAGGTGTTTGTGATGAGAATCTGATGAGACAGGGGAAGATCCTGCATTGACCATTGGGCAAATAGTAGCCACTGAAGTACTCTCATGTGCAGATGGGCTAGGGGAACTAAATGAATGGAGGAAGCCATAGTCCCTAGGACTTGGACTACCTTGGCCTGAAGTTTGTGACTGTTTAGCAAAGATCTGACTTGATTGTGCAATGATTCTACTCTTTCTGGTGTTAGTCTTGCTGTCATGTTGACTGAGTTTATTTCTGAGTCTAAGAATACAATGTGCTGCGATGGAGATAAGGCTGATCTTTTTTAGGTTTACTGTGATCTGCTGTGGCGACCCCTAATGGGAGCAGCCTAAAGAAAAAGACGACTGTAATGCCTAATCTGGCGCACAAGGATAGAGTCTTGGCCCTGGTTCTGATCAGTTGATGCTTGGTGGCAGTAGTGGGGAGCCAGTCATCTAGGTACGGAAACACCTGGAATCCTTGACGTCTCAGGTGAGCCGTTACCACTGCCATGCATTTGGTGAACACTCTGGGGGCTGTAGTGAGGCCAAAGGGCAGTGTTCGAAACTGAAAATGACTGGCTCCCAGCTGAAAGCGTAAGTGTCTTCTGGAGCGCCTGTCCATTTTGATGTGGTAGTGCCATGTGCAGATCATCTATTGAGCACATCCAATTGTCTTTCACGATAAAGGGAAATATTGACTGCAGCGTGATCATTCAGAACTTCGATTTCTTTACAGACTTGTTGAGTTTGCTGAGATCTAGAATTGATCTCCAGTCCCCTGTCTTTTTTGGAACTAAAAAGAATCGTGACTAAGTTCCTGATCCTATTTGCTCTGTGAGGACTTCTTGGATGACTCTTTTTTGCAGCAACGAGATGACCTCTGATGTTGCACAGTCTAGTTGAATGGGTGGCACGTCTGGAAGAGACCGGTTTACTGGGGGATCGGAAACAAAGGGAATCAGGTAATCTCTGGATATTACATTTTGTACTCAACGATCTTGTGAAATGTTTAGCCAGGTGGTTGGGTACAGCAATAGACGACCCCAGACTGCCTCCAGACGCGGACAGTCAGGCAACTCCTCAGGGGCGATGGAAGTAACGATCAGAGAAGTTTTCTCTATCTCCCTGGTGTTGTGGACCTCCTCTGCTGCGAGGATGGCGTCTTCCATCATATCCTCCCCCTCTGCCCCTAGGGGAAGGTTGACCTTGTGCCTGAGGGAAACCTTTTTGGGATTTATGGAACCACATTTTCCATCCTGTTTGACTCTTGGGATAGGGTCTAGAAGGAAGGAAGAAATGGACTCCGACAGCAGATAAGGTTTTCCCTTCCTGGTCGCACCTGGTCAGGGTCTCTTTCACCTGAGGTCCAAAAAGAGTTGAACCATCAAAGGGGGCGTTGGTGAAGGAAGACTTAAAGGATTCCATGAAGTCACAAAGACGCATCCAAGAATGTCTCCTAAGAGAGATTCCTGCTGTGGCTGCCCTGCTCACTCTATCCGCTGCATAGGAAATCAGCCTCATGGAGGAGTTCGATATTGATGTAAGGGTGGAGAGCTGCGCAGAAACCTTATCCGTGGATCCCGAAGCTACTGAACCCATTTAGGGTATCTCCCAACTCCTTCAGGTGATCCCTCTGAAGTTGAGTAAAATGGGAAAGGTAATTCAGCGATCTTAAGGTAAATGCCACTGAAGAGAAGGTACGCTTTCCATACCTATCCATCATCCTGGACTTAGGTGGATGGATATTGGAAGATGTCTCGGACAACTCCTCCTTGGTGGCCACTGCTACCACCATAGCATCAACAGGAAACCCTTTGGAAAGAAAAGACTTATCTTCTGGTGCAGTCATAAATTTGTTTGGCCTCCTCGGGACAGGCTCCACTGTGTCTGGGGATGTCCAGGCTTTCCGCAATATGACCCCCAAGAGCTGGTCATAAGGCAGTATCACCCAGGAGGTGGAAGGTCGGGAACCAAAGGCCTCAAGATACACAGATTCGTCCTCAGTAGGGTTAGAGGTCTTCCAATCACCCCTCTGTCTGAAGATTTCCAGGATGTCAGAAAAGGAGACATCCTCAGAGGGGGATCTAGGGGACCCTTCTGATTCCTCCAAATCAGTATCAGATGTGACAGACTCAGGTGAGTCAACATGCTTCCTCTTACAAAGTTTCTTCCGAGGGAGCTCTCCAGTGGGATAATCTGGGGAGGTCTCGGAAGGGGGGGCACCTCCAATGGGGGCTGCTTGAGTCTCTGGTTCCCTACGCTGTGGAGGTGGCAGGGGAGAAGACACTGCTGCCAGCTGCTGGTGGGACATCGGTTCCAAAGGTATGGCTTTTGCAAAAGATAAAGCCTTCTCTATTGCTTCGAAGGCCTTTCCTCCCCACTCGGAAGAAGACCTCCATTCTAAGGAGACGGCTGGTCGGCTCCAAGCAAGGGGGAATGGCTCTGAAGCAGATGTGGGAACCGAGCTGAGTCGAGCCGAAGCGCAGAGAGGGTCGGTTCTGAAGAAAACCCAGGGTGACTATCCCCCTCGCAGTTGACTCGAGAGCATCGGCTCCCTGATCCCTTGGCTCCAGACTGAGCCACTGAGGACAGAGTTATTGGTTCCGAGGAAGCAGGTGGAATTCTCGGAACCGAAGGATCCAACATCAAGGAACCTAAAGCAATTGGCCCCGAGAGCGAAGCAGTCGGAGGAAGAGCAGTGGATTGCAAAAGGGTCAGCTCTGAAGCCTTTGGGTCCGGAGGGGCCAATTTTCTTGCCAGAGCCGGGTAAGAAAGCAACCTCTTCACCACCCGCTCGATGTCCTCATCTGAGTGTGTCCTGGAGGATCGGGTGGAGACAGAAGGAAATCTCCTCCTCTCCAAAATAGGAGATCTCAAGATAGATGAGACAGGGTCAATCTCAGGTAACTGTCTCGGTACCAAAGGTTGCCTCAGCACTGAGACAGAAGAAGCAGAATCGGAGTCAGAACTCCTTGGCTCTGTCGCTTTGGACTTTTTCAACGGTTCCGAAGCTGGAGCCGAAGATTTTCCTTTGGTAGTCTTAGGAGCTGTCTGACCATGTTCCAGCTGTTCCTGGAAGGAACTGGTCATAAGTCTCCTATCTATGGGTTTACGTTTCCTCTCATTAAGAACCCTAGTACTGAAGGCATGGCAAATAGTACAGGGTTCCTGTAAGTGGGCTTTGCCTAAGCAGTACACACAGCTAGTGTGACTGTCTGTCAATGACATCTTCTGTGAACATTTATCACATTTTTTAAACCCCGAAGGGCAATGGTCTTTGTATTCTCTGTCCTTTTCCTTAAACATGCTAACAAGAACAAACTAATAAAGCTACCTAGGAAAAAAGACAATGCTAACTATACTAACAATACTATCTACTGAGGTAAAAATACCAACAAACAGTAAAGATAGAAATTTATATATATATATATATATATATATATATATATATATATATATTTTTTTTTTTTATAAAGAAGTAACGCTCAGGGAGGAAAGGCCCTCTAACTTAAACGGGCAACTACGGCCCTTTAACTGAAACAGGCCACACAATCCTACGGGGGCAAATAGGGGTCAAACACTCAATACAATCACACAAGAAAAGCTATTAGATATAAGGAGCAAAGATTGAAGAAAAAAAAAGTGGTGAAAAAAAAAACAAGATTTAGTAAAAACAAAATCTACTACTTAGCCAACGAGCCAGTAAGGAGACAACCTCGAAGCTTTCATGGCAAACGAGATCTGGGGAATTGCCGTGAGGCACCATGGGATAGGGGTTAGCCTCAAGCCAGTAAAAGCTCTCAAGCTTTAGTATCGGCAGAGTCAGAGCCGAATACTGGCTCCAAACCAATCCAGCAAGAATTACGGCAAGATAGGACTACATAACATCAGTTATTAGTGCATTAGAAATACTGGTAAACAGATTAAACCTGACAGGATAAGATATTTTACAAGATGCTAATAGCGATCATGCTAATTATTATTGTATTTTTAATATGTTTTTGTCAAGATAATTTTGGTAAGCAAAAAGTATGAATGTTTCTAATTGCTGGGTATGTAGTTGCCTCTGGTGGCAATTCCACTAGATACTTCTAAAGAGACATTAAAATTTTCCAAGATTTTGTTATTAATGTTACTAAATTTGTAGATTGGACTAAGTGTACTTTGCAGTCTTTATATGTGCAAATGCAAAATAATTCAGTGTAAATGAAATTAGTGTCTAGCAATGAATATGTGTGGAGATCCATGTTTACAAATATGTGTCCAGGATACCTACTAGATTGAAATGCATGAGTAGCAAACAATCTGTGTAGATATATAATGTATAGGACACATTGTAAAGTAACAAGTTCAAAAGTAATTTGTCAAATTGTAATTTTGTTACTAGTTGTAGTTTTATCACGGGTTTTTTTTTTTGCACCACCATTTTATAGGTACCAGAACTGGTTATCCCAGTTAGATGAAAATTATATTAAAATATTGTACTCATACAACTAATGGACTAATACGTACATAGCAATTCTTTAGTGCATAAATCATGCTTTTTTTAAATCCTCAAGTATTAAATATACAGAAATAATTACATTCAAATATTTATTATCTAAGCCCAGTTCAGTACTTTACCAAGAATTTTAAGATGTTTACTTCACTGTCAATTAAAGTGTATGGGCAGTTCACAAATAGGACAAGAATGTTATGGTTAAAATTACATTTGCAGTAGCACAAAGTTCTTGTCTCTTATAGATATTAGTCTATCTCTAATCTTTTGGTATAAAATGATTAATAAAAGTAAATAGTTAATTCCACAGCTGCAAAGAGTTAATGGAATGGTTCTAAGTCATACAAGAAATAATGTGATTGCAAAAAAATAAATTAACCAAGTTAAAAAATAAAACTAAAGCAGACATAGCCCATAGCTGGTGAAATATTTTCACAGAATGGTCTGCAAAAGAAAAAGTTGTTAGATACATTCAGTTTTGGTAGTAATACTTAACAAATATCATTGTATTAACTATGTAAAATTGCATTTTGACTTGTATCAAAAGAAGGCTAAAGGTTTTGTTTCTTGTGCTTTCTGTAATAAAATAAAAAGAGGGAATTGTAAGAGTATGCTCAAAAAGGTATTACGGTTGAAAGTACAAATATGCAAAATAAATAAGGTATAAAATAAAGCTTGTAGAAATAGAGTTTAGTAATATGTGACTATCATTCATACTAAATGCCCGAGGCTTGAAAAATAAAGAATTTGCTTAATGGACATGTTTTCCTATAGAATCAGCAAGAATGTATGCATTTCACACTGTCAGCAAGAAAGCTGACCTCTTACAGACTTAGCAAAAATGTAAAAAAACAGGATGTATGCATTTCACATTGTCAGTAAGAAAGCTAACCTGCTTCCTTAAAGAATGGACAAAAGGAAAACAATCTGTAAGTGTTTCTTTCATATGACACTGTTAAGCAAGGAAGTTTGAATGGATAAAGACAATATCATCATTATTTCTCTACAGGATGAAAACATATTTTTCTGCAAACAACAGCAAACAGATGTTTTCATACAAAGATCAAAACAGAATACCAAGGAGAAAAACAGGATGAAAAAAACACTATAAAGAGACTATAGCAAATGAAATTGTTAACAGAGCTATTTTGTACAGGAAAGTTATCTTCTATGCTGAATGAGAAGTAAAAAAAAATGGTACAGTGTAACTAAAGCTGCAGCAGTAGTACGTGTGGCTTGTTATAAAAAGATATTTATTAATTACCGCTTTTAAAGTGACAGAGTTTGGTGCTGCATCAGTGTACATTCTGCAAGTTTCTGTGGACAACAGATTGTGAATGCAATTATAACTAGACTTTGATTTCAGCAGAATCCAGCCAGCAAGACCTTAGTGTCTTAAGAAGACGTCAGATCCAGCACAGTAAGCAGCACCTTGATAATTAATTTTTCAATTTTGTCACCCTGAATTATCCTGAAAATGTCACTCAGTAATTCTAAAATATTTAATGGAAACAGACTATATAATTCCCTACTTAAAACCATCTAACCCTGGAGCTTTACCATTTTTACCTTTTTTAAAGCTTCTTTAACTTCTATCTTGGTAATAGGCTTATTCAACCCAGACACTCGTCAGTCATTTAGTTAAAAGTAACATGTTTCTTTAGATAATTGATTTTGTAATCATCAGGATTATTAGTTTTATCTTTGTTAAGATCCTTATGGAATTTAAAAAAAATATATAAGCATTTCCTCTATACTGGAAGTAGGCTTATTAGTGTGAGGATTTTGGATATTCTTGATTTGTGCTTTTTTGCTTAACATCTTACTTCTACTGGCTAATCTATGTAGATTTTTAAAACGTCATCACATAACTATGCAATTTTATTTTTTCTAAAGCTACCTCCACTTTATGCATTAAAGCTGATATTCTGCCATTAATTGTAATGATTTCAATATTATCTAATTTCTTTACTGTTCAAACCTTGCTTTGTGTATTTCATCTTTTATTTCTAACAACGCTTTATCTCATTCTTTCATTTTATTACTAGCCCATCTTCCCATTCTATCTATAATATACATTTTTAAGGAATCCCATAGAATGACTTTACTAACCTGACCTTTATCATTCAAAGATAAAAAATCCTTGATTTGTTCCTTAAGGTAACTTTTAAACTCTTTTAATTTAATCATATACACTGGGAGTCTATAAATAATCTGAAATTTCCTTATATCCATTACTATATGAATACTTACTGCATTACGATCAGATAAAGGATAGCAGTTTTAAAATAATTCACTTTATTAAATAAATATACAGAGGCATAAATCCTATCAATTGTAGTTTACATCCCAAGTGCATAAGAATAATGAGTGAAGAACAACTTGACTTCTGCTTTTACTAGTAAATCAACTAAATTATTATTACCAAGTCATCTATACAGTGCTTTAGCTGATGCCAGCATTTTAGCTTTCTTCTGTTCATGTGCATCTTCTATACAAGATATGCAGTTAAAATTCCCTGCTAAACTTACTACAAAGTCATTAGAAGGGTAGTTTAATTTTAAGTGATCTTTAGCCACTCTTGCACCTATTCCAGGGATACAATAAAAATTAGCTAATGTATAGAGTTTGCCATTATATTTGCTTATTACAAATGCATACATTCCTTTAGGATCATTAAATGATTCTGTGACCTTAAGGATTACAGTGGATTTTCTACAAAGTACAGCAGTTCTTCTCCTCTTTTTGTTAAAAGAAGCAGATGGTAACATTTCAAAACCTAAGCTATTTAAATACTGTATATCTTTATCTATTAAGTAAGTCTCTTGCAAGAATATAATGTCTCCTCTTTTGAATTTTAGATATCTTATTAATGATTTATTTTTGTTGCCATTATTTAGTCCATTTACATTAATATATAATTAATTATAATTATGATTAAAATTATCCGTATTGTGAATTTAAAAACATTTCTTTTAAAGGATAATATGGCACATTTATCTACTAAATTAATTTAATTATATATAAGACTCTAATGTATTCCTCTGACATTATCTTGACTTTCCAGATTTTTTAATTCTTCCTTTCTAAAAAGTAAACTACTAAAATTAAAAAAAATAACAAAAACAAAGACAAGTCTACAATTATAATTGTATATAATGCTAATAAAACACAACCTATCATGGAGACCAAATTTCCTACTTTGCCTACTGAATAGTCAAACTACTAAACTATCGCTGTATCTAACAATACCTAAAAATGTATCCAAAAATCTAGCCAAAAGCTACAGTGATTTAGAAATAATTAATATAATGCTATATATTACTCAAAATAATAAGACAATTCATTTAGTTATATATTTTGCTGTTTAAAACTACTCCCCATTACTTCATACAAGTTTAATAATTATCTTCTATTAATCACAGACATTAAATAATCTAACAAACAATATGCTATATACCTATTTACATAATAGTAGTATAAATTACCAGTTTAATATTCCTAAATTATTCACTCATTCAACATTATTATAACTAGATCACTAAATAAATAAGTATAACAGAGTGGGACCTGAAGAGATAAAGGCATCTGTAAACTTACAAGTCACAGGTAATATTATACTAAAGTATAATACAAAACAGACACCATCATGACAAAAGACGCACACATATTTTATAGCTCTAACAAAAAGCTCTAAATTAGTTTTTAAAGTACCAGTGCCTATATTTCAAAGTTCTGTTATACTCTTAACATATCAAATATCAAAATATTTTTTTAAAAAGTCAGCTTATTAAATGACTTCACAAAACTTTGTACATTACTGATGTCAAAGAGAATGGCTTGCTATTTCTATGGAGTGAAAAAAAAAAGAATTGCAGTCTATATTGTATTCAAATGTTACAAAGTGTTTAATTTAAATCCCATTCTCCTTTCTTGGATTCAAACACACTGAAAACATCTGCTTTACTTTGTATCAAAATGAATGTACTGATTCAGCAATAAAACACTCATGTTTCACCTTTGAATTACGAAATGAGTTACTTCAGGTAGTCTCAGTAAATCTAATAACATTCAACGTGTAAAAAGCTTTGAAGTTCACATGACCAAACTTCAAATTTCAGCTTTCATATTATTTTGAAATATTTTATATAATTTCTATGTAAAGTATATGAGATCTTGTACACTCACATTTCTGTCATATGCAGGTATATGCAATAGACATCTTTCTTTAAAGAAGTTTGTTATTTAAATATCTTTTTGGTCTTATTTTCCCACTAGTATTCTACCTTATTCTATGTGTCTTATATTTCTAAAATCTCCCAACAAAGAGCTATTTAATCATCATCAGTTCTCTATTAAATATTATAGTATGTGTACATATTTCTTAATTTACTGATACTGCTCTTTTATTAATCTTACATAGGAGATATGAATATGCATATACACAAGGAATGCAATAAGACATTTACTCTTATTAAATCTAATATTTTAAGCAATCTTGACTATATATAAAAGAATTCCTGCTTATTTAATTTGAACATGTATGTTTAGCCACTGTGAACTGCTGTTCTGATCTAAGCTTTACATGCTGACATCAGAATCTGGCTACAGCGTGTGAAAACGACAACTTATAGCACACAGCCACTGCTAATTTCCTCTGTAAGTTTCTCATTCTTCTTAGTTCTTTTAAGCTGTTCTAATCGGTAACACACATCTAACTTTATTTCCTTCAATTAATATAATTAATATGTAAAGTTAATATGTATAGCTAAAGTTAATAACACTGCTGCGTAAGCTGTTGACACAAAGTGTTAGCCAATTATACATTACAACATATTAAATCTAGGGTTCCTATTATTTCCTCGAAGAGGAGTTCTATCGAACACCTCTTCATGGAACTTGAAACTGCAGAATTTGAAAATATCGAACATCCACATAAGTGATTAAATCGCTTGGCTACCCTTGTCAGTTTGCCATTTTCCCGTCTGTAGTGCGATCTCAAGAGTTGTTATATTTAGTTAGGGGTGTGTGGTGTTTGTGGTTATTTGTTGGTGTTTGTAGGGCAAGCGATTTCTTTCCACTAAAATTGAGAAGTGTGGTGAGTTTCCTTTCTTAGAGGGTGCTCTTGGGGATCTCTGTGCTCTTTCAATTCCAAAAGATAAAGTTTGTGGTTTTAGGGTCGATGAAGAGGCGTTCAATGGAACGCCTCTTTGAGGAAATAATATCAATCCTATATATATTATAATATTGCTATAGCTTTTGTATTACCAATGCTTCAGTTCTAAAAAAAGAAGACGTGTTACTTTGAACTTGAGAAAAGAAAAAAAAAAAACCCAGAAAGTTCTTTTCCTTCTTTCACAGACATTAGTGATGAACTTTGACCTAGATTTTCTTCAGCACAGCTCAAGGCAGGAAAACTGTAGCATTCTGAAGAGACGGAATAAGAAGTTATGTACTTACCATAACATTCCATGTGAGGAGTTAGTCTCGCCTTCATTCTTGCTGATCGGTTTGGAGCCGATCATCGGCTCTGTTTCGGCCAAATAGCAAAGCTCGAGGTCTCTAACAGCTCGAGGCCAAAGCCCTATCCCACAATGCACCACTACATTCCCCAGATCTTGTTTGCTGCCAAGTATAGTAGAAACCTATCCCAGATTTCAAGGAAATCATAAATCCAGGGTAAAAGGAAACTCTTCAGGAAAACCAAAACCAAAGTAGTACCGCTCGTGCTTCCAGACATAGGAAGGGGGTAGGAGGGAGGGTCGTAATAATGAAGCCAAGAATAACAACTAACATGGAACGTTATGGTAAGCACATAACTTCTTAATGTGAAGTTGTTCAATCTCGCCTTCATTCTTACTTATGGGTAGCGTCCCCAGCACCACAATCTTGGATGGCTCATGGGAGTACATGTTTAAGGACAGCAGATCCAAATGAAGCTCTATCCCTACAGGCCTATGTAGATTTGACCATGTGGCAGCTGCACAAATAGAATCTATAGGTAACCTGGTCAAAAAGGCTGCAGAAGTAGAAACCGCCCTTGTAGAATGAGCCTTGACCTTGTTATGTAATGCAATACCCGCGTGACTGTAGATAAAGGAAATACAATCAGAGAGCCATCTCGATAAGGTAGTTTTGGAGACAGGTGCACCTTTTTTTGCTTTGTGAAGCATATACTCCAACTGCTTTGAATGGTTAGGAAAGAAAACGGGTAACTCAATTGTCTGATTCAGTGTAAATTCTGAACATACTTTGGGTTGGAATGAAGGAATCGTCCTGAGGGAAACTCTATCTTTATGAAATATTAGGTACGGAGGCTTAATGGAAATGCTTGCAACTCTAAAATTCTGCGTGCTGATGTGATGGCCACCAAGAATATGGTTTTACAAGAAAGATACTTCAGCTCACAAGAAGAGTCAGGTTCAAAGGGAGGAAGAATAATTTTAGACAGGATTAGATTTAAGTTCCAGGGAGCAGTAGGAGATCTGATTGGTGGTTTTAAGTGCATCGTACCTTTCAAAAAAGACTTAGCCAGCTTATGAAACATGATACCATTTTCGGATGCACCTAAATGAAAATTAGAAATTGCAGCGAGTTGGACTCAAATGGTTGCTGCTGCAGCTCCTTCACTGAACAGTTTTGTTAGGAATTCCAGTATATCTTATATAGATGCCAGGAAAGGATCAATGTTATTCTGTTGTGCCCAGATGGAAAACCTTTTCCACTTACTGAGGTAAAGTTTCCTAGTCGAAGATTTGTGATATGACAATAGTATATGTCACGCTTCTTCTGATAAATTCTGGAACCTGGCTATTTTGGGAACTGGAGCAGCCAAGCTGTCAGTTTGATGGACTGAAGAGAGGGATGAAGAGCTCCTGATGAGTGGGTCAACAGATCTGGCACTGGGTACAGAATCCTAGGCTCTTCTAGTAGATGAGGCTTCAGAAAGGGGAACCAAATTTGATGAGGTCAATATGGGGCAATTAAGATAAGTGTCCTGCCCAGAAAACTGGCTTTCTGCAATACTTTGGGAATCAGTGGAAAGGGAGGAAAAGCATAAAGGAGTCCCGGAGGCCAATCATGGACAAGTGCGTCCCTCGGGGATTGTCCCTGTTGAGGCTGGCCCCATCTGCGAAAAATCACTTCTGCTATTTTGTTCTTGAGAGACCTCTCATGAGGTAGCAGAATAGCTCCGCAGAGTCTGTCCACTATGACGTTGGATCTCCCCGGGATGTGCGTTGTAATCAGAAAATGCTGGGTGGACTCTGCCCAATGCCATAATCTCAGAGCCTCTCAACACAGGGGGAAGGATTTGGTTCCTCCTTGTCTGTTTATGTACCAGACTATGGACATGTTGTTCAACTGGATTGCAATCATGCCAAGGGGAATAGAGTCTTGAAAGGCCTGCAATGCTAGAAGGACTGCTCTCATCTCCAGGACATTTATGTGCAAATGAGCCTCGTGAGCATGCCAAGTACCTTGGGCTGTCCGTCCCTGATAATGCCCCCCACCCGATCAGGGAGGCATCCGTGGTTACCGTTGCTACTGGAGAGGGGAGAACAAATGGGTGGCCCGTAGTCACCGTCTCTGATGTTAGCCACCATCGAAGGTCGCTCTTGCACGAGTCAGTAATCAAAACCAGATGATTCAATGGTAATTCCTGAAATGTCCATTGCGTGAATAGCAGCCACTGAAGAATTTGCATATGAGATCTCACAAGGGGTATTGCAATAATCGCTGCTGCCATAGTGCCAAGCAGTTTGAGAATCTGTGATGCTGGTGCTTTTTGTTTTGATAGGAGATCCACAATTTGTTATTGGAGGACAATCACTCTTTCAGGAGGGACATTCAGGGACATGCTAACTGTGTCTAAGTCTGCTCCTATAAAGACTGTATGCTGCGATGGCAATAAGGCAGACTTTTCTAAATTTATTGTGATGCCCAGCTATGAACATAGATCTATGGTAGCATCTCTTGCCCGAATGAGCTGATGCCTGGTGGGAGTGGTAAGGAGCCAGTCTTCCAAGTAAGGAAACACCTGGATTCCTGAATGTCTCAAATGAGCCATGACCACTGCCATGCATTTGGTGAATACTCTGGGGGCTGTAGTGACACCAAAGGGCAGGGCTCGAAATTAGAAGTGACTGGCTCCCAGCCGGAAGCGCAGATGATCCCTGGATGGTCTGGCCATTTTGATATGGTAGTACGCATCCTGGAGATCTATGGAGCACATCCAATCGTCCTTCCCTAGAAATGGGAGAATGGACTAAAGCGTGACCATCCGGAAAGTACAGTTGTGTACACTTACCATAAATGTAGATATTCAAGTGTATTCACTGTTGCAGTCATTACATTTGGGTTATCTGCTTGCAGGCAGCCCTCAGTTGGCCTGATTAACAAAGTCTTGGGTCCTGCGTCGGTTGCTGTCCCTTCTTCCATGACGTCATGTCATCAGGGTTATAAAACATGCAGCCGATGCCATTACATCAGTTTTTCTTGCCCCAAATGTCAGGTGCCCCCCTAATGAGGAGCAATTAAATATAAAAGTACAATGATATACCTCCAACAAAAAAGCAAATACACCAAAAAGGCTTTTAAGCATAGCAAAGGAAAGTAGAGGTATAACCCAAAGAAGTTAGGGGTCTGGAGGGAGGGTAACCAGGACTGCAACAGTGAATACACTCGAACATCTACATTTATGGTAAGTGTACACAACTGTACTATGTTCTTCGTGTTTCACTGTTGCAGTCATTACATTTGGGTAGATTCCCAAAGCTATGGTTGGGAGGAGGAATTTAGATAGCATTAAGACCAGCTATAAGGCCCTGCAAGACTGCAGTGGCAAAGCCAGTTCTGGATTTAGAGAAAATTGACAAATGATAATGCTTGGTGAAAGTATGCACAGAACTCCAGGTAGCAGCTTCTAGGATGTCCCTGGCAGGGACGCCTCTGAGAAAGGCTGTAAAGGTAGATGCAGCCCTGGTGGAGTGAGGTCTGATCCCCTGGGGGATAGGTCTTCCATGGTGCTTATAGCAGAAATGAATGCAATGGCCTATCCATTTAGAAATGGTTTGCTTTGAAATAGCCTTCCCTTCTGCCCCTGCAGCAAATGCCACCAGCAGTTGTTCAGATTTCCTTTGAGGTTTAGTCCTGTCCAAGTAGAATCTAAGTTGTCTGTGCACCTCTAAGGAATGCCGTATCCATTCCCCTTTGTTCTGTGGATTGGGAAAGAAGGTTGGCAAATGAATAGACTGATTAAGAGCCACACTGGATACCACCTTGGGCATGAAGGATGGATTGGTTCTGAGGGACACCCTGTCCCCATGAAAGATGATGAATGGCTCCACTGCCATAAAGGCCTGTAATTCAGATACCCTTTTAGCTGAAGTGATTGCTAAAAGGAAAGCTGCTTTCCAAGAAAGAAATTTTAAGTCTGCAGTAGCAGATGGCTCGAAAGGAGGTAGAGTGAGCTTTTCCTAAACAAAGTTAAGATCCCAGGCTACGGTTGGAGCTCTCCTGTGTGGTCTCAAATTTCTGGCCCCTCTGAGGTACTGCTTGAGCAGTGGATGAGAGAAGACGGGAGGTTCTGTGCTATAATGAGCTGAAATGGCTGAGGCGTGGATTTTAACGGAAGAAAAAGACAGGCCCTTGTGAAGCATCTCAGTTAAGTATTGTAAAATCTGAGGTAAATTGGGCGCTGCTGTGCTCATCCCTTGAGATTGGTTTCAGGCACATAATCTTTTCCATTTCTCAGCATAAGATTTTCTAGTACTAGGCCTCCTTGCCTCTAAAATGATATCCATCACAGGTTTACTGAGGGATGGTAGAGGAGAGATTATGTAATTAGCTAGGCTGCAAGGTTCAGTGTTAGAAGCTGAGGGTGCAGAATCTGGTTCTCCTGCTGATACAACAGGGAAGGAGTCTAAGGCAGGTGCCAATGACACACTGCGCAGGAGGGGGTACCAGTGTTGGCGTGGCCAGTCTGGAGCAATCAAAATCATCCTTAGTTTGTCCTGTTTGATTTTTAGTAGTACTTTGGAAAGCAAAGGCAGAGGGGGGGGGGAGGCATAGACTGATAGTTTTTTCCAGCTGAAGGACAGAGCATCCACTTTCCAGGCTTGCTTGTGGGCAGTCCTTGTGCAAAATTTGTCCAATTGGTAGTTCTGGGGAGAGGCAAACAGGTCTATATCTGGGCTCCCCCATTTACCTGTCAACATGTTGAAAATCCTTGGTTCCAGTTTCCACTTGTGTGGGTCCATGAGGTTTCTGCTTAGTCTGTCTGCCAGTGTATTTAATTTTCCTGGCAGGAATTGAGCTTGTAGGTGCACTTGGTAGCTCAAGGTTGTGTTCCACAATGCCATGGCTAGTCTGCAGAGGGGGTAAGAATGTGTACCACCCTGCTTGTTTATGTACCACATAACAGTGGTGTTGTCCATCTTTACCATTAGTTGTCCTGGAAGAATGTGGTCCTTGAAGGCTGTCAGAGCATTCTGTACAGCTAACATTTCTTTTTGATTGATATGCAGGTGCATTTGACTTGGGTTCCATTTGCCCTGAATGCACTTCCCTGCCAGGTGAGCCCCCCATGCATAGTCTGATCCGCCTGTTGTTAGGGTTTGGATGGCAGGGGTGGTGTGAAAGGTAGTCCCTTGTTTTGGTGGCAGGCCTCTGTCCACCAAAGGAACTCTAGGCGAGGCAAGGTATGATAGGAATCATTGTTACTAGGTCTTGAGAATGTTGACACCATAGGCTTTTTAGATACCACTGCAGTTTCCTCATATGCAGTTTTGCATATGGAATTAGAAGAATGCAGGAGGCCATGAACCCCAAGGCTTGCAGTATTTGTCTTGCAGATATAGCATCTCTTGCCCGAATGAGCTGATGCCTGGTGGGAGTGGTAAGGAGCCAGTCTTCCAAGTAAGGAAACACCTGGATTCCTGAATGTCTCAAATGAGCCATGACCACTGCCATGCATTTGGTGAATACTCTGGGGGCTGTAGTGACACCAAAGGGCAGGGCTCGAAATTAGAAGTGACTGGCTCCCAGCGGGCGCAGATGATCCCTGGATGGTCTGGCCATTTTGATATGGTAGTACGCATCCTGGAGATCTATGGAGCACATCAATCGTCCTTCCCTAGAAATGGGAGAATGGACTAAAGCGTGACCATCCAGTTGTGTACACTTACCATAAATGTAGATATTCAAGTGTATTCACTGTTGCAGTCATTACATTTGGGTTATCTGCTTGCAGGCAGCCCTCAGTTGGCCTGATTAACAAAGTCTTGGGTCCTTGCTGTCCCTTCTTCCATGACGTCATGTCATCAGGGTTATAAAACATGCAGCCGATGCCATTACATCAGTTTTTCTTGCCCCAAATGTCAGGTGCCCCCCCAATGAGGAGCAATTAAATATAAAGTACAATGATATACCTCCAACAAAAAAGCAAATACACCAAAAAGGCTTTTAAGCATAGCAAAGGAAAGTAGAGGTATAACCCAAAGAAGTTAGGGGTCTGGAGGAGGAACCAGGACTGCAACAGTGAATACACTCGAACATCTACATTTATGTTAAGTGTACACAACTGTACTGTGTTCTTCGTGTTTCACTGTTGCAGTCATTCATTTGGGTAGATTCCCAAAGCTATGGTTGGGAGGAGGAATTTAGATAGCATTAAGACCAGCTATAAGGCCCTGCAAGACTGCAGTGGCAAAGCCAGTTCTGGATTTAGAGAAAATTGACAAATGATAATGCTTGGTGAAAGTATGCACAGAACTCCAGGTAGCAGCTTCTAGGATGTCCCTGGCAGGGACGCCTCTGAGAAAGGCTGTAAAGGTAGATGCAGCCCTGGTGGAGTGAGGTCTGATCCCCTGGGGGATAGGTCTTCCATGGTGCTTATAGCAGAAATGAATGCAATGGCCTATCCATTTAGAAATGGTTTGCTTTTAAATAGCCATCCCTTCTGCCCTGCAGCAAATGCCACCAGCAGTTGTTCAGATTTCCTTTGAGGTTTAGTCCTGTCCAAGTAGAATCTAAGTTGTCTGTGCACCTCTAAGGAATGCCGTATCCATTCCCCTTTGTTCTGTGGATTGGGAAAGAAGGTTGGCAAATGAATAGACTGATTAAGAGCCACACTGGATACCACCTTGGGCATGAAGGATGGATTGGTTCTGAGGGACACCCTGTCCCCATGAAAGATGATGAATGGCTCCACTGCCATAAAGGCCTGTAATTCAGATACCCTTTTAGCTGAAGTGATTGCTAAAAGGAAAGCTGCTTTCCAAGAAAGAAATTTTAAGTCTGCAGTAGCAGATGGCTCGAAAGGAGGTAGAGTGAGCTTTTCCTAAACAAAGTTAAGATCCCAGGCTACGGTTGGAGCTCTCCTGTGTGGTCTCAAATTTCTGGCCCCTCTGAGGTACTGCTTGAGCAGTGGATGAGAGAAGACGGGAGGTTCTGTGCTATAATGAGCTGAAATGGCTGAGGCGTGGATTTTAACGGAAGAAAAAGACAGGCCCTTGTGAAGCATCTCAGTTAAGTATTGTAAAATCTGAGGTAAATTGGGCGCTGCTGTGCTCATCCCTTGAGATTTGTTTCAGGCACATAATCTTTTCCATTTCTCAGCATAAGATTTTCTAGTACTAGGCCTCCTTGCCTCTAAAATGATATCCATCACAGGTTTACTGAGGGATGGTAGAGGAGAGATTATGTAATTAGCTAGGCTGCAAGGTTCAGTGTTAGAAGCTGAGGGTGCAGAATCTGGTTCTCCTGCTGATACAACAGGGAAGGAGTCTAAGGCAGGTGCCAATGACACACTGCGCAGGAGGGGGTACCAGTGTTGGCGTGGCCAGTCTGGAGCAATCAAAATCATCCTTAGTTTGTCCTGTTTGATTTTTAGTAGTACTTTGGAAAGCAAAGGCAGAGGGGGGGGGGGGGAGGCATAGACTGATAGTTTTTTCCAGCTGAAGGACAGAGCATCCACTTTCCAGGCTTGCTTGTGGGCAGTCCTTGTGCAAAATTTGTCCAATTGGTAGTTCTGGGGAGAGGCAAACAGGTCTATATCTGGGCTCCCCCATTTACCTGTCAACATGTTGAAAATCCTTGGTTCCAGTTTCCACTTGTGTGGGTCCATGAGGTTTCTGCTTAGTCTGTCTGCCAGTGTATTTAATTTTCCTGGCAGGAATTGAGCTTGTAGGTGCACTTGGTAGCTCAAGGTTGTGTTCCACAATGCCATGGCTAGTCTGCAGAGGGGGTAAGAATGTGTACCACCCTGCTTGTTTATGTACCACATAACAGTGGTGTTGTCCATCTTTACCATTAGTTGTCCTGGAAGAATGTGGTCCTTGAAGGCTGTCAGAGCATTCTGTACAGCTAACATTTCTTTTTGATTGATATGCAGGTGCATTTGACTTGGGTTCCATTTGCCCTGAATGCACTTCCCTGCCAGGTGAGCCCCCCATGCATAGTCTGATCTGCCTGTTGTTAGGGTTTGGATGGCAGGGGGTGGTGTGAAAGGTAGTCCCTTGTTTTGGTGGCAGGCCTCTGTCCACCAAAGGAACTCTAGGCGTAGGCAAGGTATGATAGGAATCATTGTTTCTAGGTCTTGAGAATGTTGACACCATAGGCTTTTTAGATACCACTGCAGTTTCCTCATATGCAGTTTTGCATATGGAATTAGAAGAATGCAGGAGGCCATGAACCCCAAGGCTTGCAGTATTTGTCTTGCAGATAGCAGGGTTTTTGTGGCCACTTGTTTGAAGTAGGTTATCAAATGAATTTGTTTCTTTGGCATGAGGTAAGCCATCTGGAAAGTTGTATTCAAGCTTGCTCCCGGGAATATAATTTGTCGACAGAGTACCATATGTGATTTCTTTTCGTTTTTTCGGAATCCCGGTAGTCGGATGGTTAACCGACGACATTTCTGGATAATTAAACCGAGAACCGAAATATTTAGAGGCGAAAATATACCGACGATGGATAGTGCGCTGATTAAATAAAGCACAAAACCAAGAGCAAGGTATGTCGTGGTCAGGAGCTAGGCAAGGAATACAGTATGAATGAAAATCTTTATGAGGTATTTGCTTTCCACAAGTAATGCAATTAGTAACTTTTACTGACATCGGTAAGGAGCAAGAAAAAAGTTTCCCCAAAGGGGTACTTAGCTTTAGTTGAAGACTTCGGTTCTGAAACTTGAAAACGAAAATTTCAGGAGTCGGCCGACCGGCACTTGCGAACTGCTTCTGCTTCAGGCACCGCATGGCAAGAAAGACTGATGTAATGGCGTCAGCTGCATGTTTTATACCCCTGACGACCTGACATCATGGAAGAAGGGACAGCAACCGATGCAGGACCCAAGACTTTGTTAATCAGGCCGACTGAGGGCTACCTGCAAGCAGAAAACCCAAATGTAATGACTGCAACAGTGAAACACAAAGAACATCTTTGTCTCCACCACATATTTGTTGAGTCTGCTGAGGTCCAGAATAGGTCTCCAGTCCCCTGTCTTCTTTGGTACCAAAAAGAACCTTGAGTAAGTTCCGGATCTTTGCTGGTCTGCTGGGACTGGCTGGATGACTCTTTTTTGTAATAGTTTTTGGACCTCTACAAATGCTACATCCCGTAGACTGGGTGGAACATCTGGGAATCCTTTTGTTGTTCTGGGATAAGAGTGAAAGGGGATGGAATATCCTCTGAATATAACGTTTTGTACCCAACAGTCTTCTGAGATATTTAGCCAGATGCCTAGGTACAAAGACAAACGTCCCCCGACTGCCTCCAGAGCAGGACAGTCGGGCCTCCTTTCAGGGGCACTGATAGGGTTTCCCAAGGAGCTGATCCCTGTCACCCTGGTTCTGCGGACCCCCTCTGCCACATGGGCGTCGTCTTCCACCACTGCCTACCCCCTCTGCCCCTGGAGGAGGCTTCACCTTGTGAGTTCAGAAAGGCTCCTTGGGTCTTATGGAACCACATTTTCCCACCCCATTGACCTTTGGGATAAGGTCTAGTACGGGTAGAAAAACGGACTCCAATGGCAGATAGAGTCTTACCGTCTTCCACACATCTGATGAGGGTCTATTTGACTTTTGGTCCAAATAAGGAGGAACCATCGAAAGGGGCATTCACAAACAAGGACTTAAAAGGCTCTGCAAAAAGAGCATAAGCGCATCCAGGAATGTCTCCACAAAGCAATTCCTGTACCTGCAACCCTACTCGTTCCATCAGCTGCGTAAGACATGAGGTGCATGGACGAGTTTACAATGAAATTGAGGGTAGCAAGCTGAGACGTCACCTTGTCCGCCACAGAGTCGGCTACTGCACCTTGGAGAGTAACTCCAAGCTCAATAGCAAGAAAGTTCCAAGGTTACACCAAAGGCACAAACTCCAGATATCCTTAACGAAAAAAAACTATTGTGGCAGACAGACATAAAAAAAGTGGCTTTCACACCCAAGTGACGCTTCTTCAACCATCATTTTGCTGTGTAGGGCATTGTGGGTCTTCTATTAATAGCATATAAATGCTCTCTTATGCTGCCCCACGTAAAGCGCGTAGTTTTTTTGCTACATAATATTTTAGGCACAACTGACATTGAGCTAAATAAGCTTTAAATGTATAGGTTCTATTGGTGGTGGGTGGGATGAATGAATTTTTCTGTATTTAATAAACTACACTGGTTACATGTCGACAAGGGAAGGTGCCTTCCCTTTGTGACTGTGGATGTTCTACTTTTGTTCTTTCATAGCAGAGAAGTCTTTGAGAGACTTCAAATTCTATATATGCTGTTAGGTCTTTGTTCAACTAATGTCCTAATTTTCTCATCGATTTATTATAATAAACGGACGACTATTTTATTTTCCTTGATTCACTTGCCATAATAATGGTATTATCTCTTAAAGATTATTTTGGTTTTTTTGTGCACATGTGCATGCTAGTCGCGATAGTAAGTTAGTAAGTTATTCTCCAGTAAGGTATATATATATATTATTTACACCATTAAGTCCTTTTTTTGTTAACAGGACATCGAACTCATCTTCTTCATGGGAATATGTACTATTTAGTTAGTTTATTGTTCTCTCCATAATAAGAAAACATCATCAACAAAACGGCAGTAGTGTATTAGATGTTCATTAAAAACATGACATATGCTTAATTCCCAATATGCCAACACTGGGTTGGCATATGAGTTGCACGGCTGTGTTCCATTGCTACACTTTTTTGTTGTAGATAAGCACTATTTCTAGTAACGACGTCCACATAATGATTTTGCTGTTATTTACACCATGCCAAGCTCCTTGAGGAGATCTCTCTGTAGACGTGTGAAGTGGGTCAGGTAGTTCAATGACCGAAGTGCAAAGGTCGTAGAATTGAACATGCGCTTCCCGAATCTGTCCATCATCCTAGACTCTCTATTAGGAGGATGGACAGACGTAGAAGTCTCTGACATCTCTTTTTTAGTGGCTGCCGCCACCACCATGGCATCAACAGGTATAGGTTTAGACAAAAAAAGCCTTATCATGGGGTGCTGAAATGTACTTGTTTGGTCTTCTAGGAACAGGCTCCATAGAATCTGGTGACTCCCACGCCCTTCGAGATAAAAGATCCATCAACTCATCGAAGGGCGGAGACACCCAAGAGGTGGAGGGCCGGGACCCGGAAGCCTTCAGGGGCACCGATTCATCCTCGGTAGGGTTTTGGGGCTGCCAGTCCCCTCACTTAAGGATCTCAAGGATATCCTTGAAGGAAATATCCTCAGAGGAGGACCTTGGGGACACTTCCAATTCCTCCAAATCTGTGTTCGACATGATAGATTCCTGAGGGGAATCCAAATGTCTCCTCTTACATAATCTCTTCCGAGGGACCTCCTCAGTTAGAATCTCTGGGGAGGTCTCGGAAGAGCAGGGTTCCCCCAAAGGGGCATCCTGAGGCTCTGGGTCCCTGCGCTTATGGTGAACCTATGGAAGCGGAGAAGAAGCAGGCGCCTTCCGGGAGGAGGTGGCCATATAAGAGGTTGTGGAAGTCTGAGGGGACAAAGCCCTCCTCATAGCATCGAAGGCCCCACAGCTCCAATGCGAGGAAGCACCTGGGTCTGAAGACACTGAGGACTCCTCCGTCACCAGAACCACCGGCTCTGAGCCCCAGGTAGAAGCCGAACTCATCCATGCCGAAGAGTCAGAACCGACGTATCGGTTTGACCCCCCCCCCCGGAACCGACAGGAGAGTGTCAGCTCCCAGATTTCACCGCCGGAGCAGAGGATATCAGGGTGGTCTGTACCGACAGCTCAGAGGTGAGTGTCGGCACCGATAGCTCCACCAACGACTGGACTCCTCTGGCTCCAAAGTCTCGGTTCGAGTCGGAGGAGGAGCAACAACAACAGTAGGAGAGGACTTTGTCAGCTTCGAAGCTGCTAGAGTTGAGACTGACAGAATTTTTGCAAGTGCCGGGTCCTGTAAAAGTCTTCGCACCACTCAGTCCACATCCAAATCAGACAGTCTGGAAGCCCGGGAGGAAACCACCGACAGAGCCGGTGACCCCAGAATCGGGGACCTCAAGGTAGGAGATACCGGTTCCAAAACTGGGTACCAGCTCCTGCCAGCAACCTGAATGGTTGGTTCCGATGGTATTGGAGCAGAGACCGTACCCTTCTTAGATGTCTTCGGAACCAAAGAGCCCTTCGGAGCCGAACCAGATGAAGCAGAAGAAGCTGGTTTTGGTTGACTGGAGGCAGAATACAAATCTGTTTGGAAGGCTGACTTAACTAAGCCCCTTTCAACCAGCTTATGCTTCCTCTCAGCTAATACCCTGGAGCTGAAGCCATGGCAAATGGAGCAAACCTCCTGCAAGTGTACCTCACCCAAACAGTACACACATGTGGAATGACTAACCGTGACATTTTTTGACTGCATTTGGGACACCTTTTAAATCCCGATTTAGACTTATCTGACATTCTAGCCCAAATAACAAGAGCTATATCCAAAGAAAAAATGTGTATGCCTAATCGGCTAAGAGAAACAAGACAGCAATAAATTACTACTACTATAAGCCTAACAGGCTAATTGTATAAGAAAAAGCCAAAAACAGCCAAGAAAACGGCCAAGGGCCTAACCGGTAATAAAGAGAAAGTGCAGAAAACTGCAGCGAGCCTAACCAGACTGGGATAGAGCTACTGTACTTATCTACAAAAGGCCAACGGCCAACTTGTACTAATATCCTAAAATATAACAACTGTGACAAAAAGGTAGAAAATTCAAGAGAAATCACATTTATCGATCCAAAAAACGGCCAAGAGCTGTAAAGAACACCCGATCAGTTGCAGCGGCAAACTAGATCTGGGGAATGTAGTGGTGCATTGTCAGATAGGGCTTTGGCCTCGAGCTGTTAAGAGACCTTGAGCTTTGCTATTTGGCTGAATCGGAGCCGATGATTGGCTCCAAACCCATCAGTAAGAATGAAAGCAGAAAACTGCAGCGAGTCTAGCCAGGCTGGGATAGAGCTACTGTACTTATCTACAAAAGGCCAACGGCCAACTTGAATAACAGGGCCACGCCCAAAACTATCCTAACACTCTAATGAAAAAAGAAAACTATCCAACAGGATACAAGTCCAAAACAGACAACAAGCAAAGCTCTACAGTACCAATATCCTAAAATATAACAACTGTGACAAAAATGTAGAAAATTCAAGAGAAATCACATTTATCGATCCAAAAAACGGCCAAGAGCTGTAAAGAACACCCGATCAGTTGCAGCGGCAAACTAGATCTGGGGAATGTAGTGGTGCATTGTCGGATAGGGCTTTGGCCTCGAGCTGTTAGAGACCTTGAGCTTTGCTATTTGGCTGAATCGGAGCCGATGATCGGCTCCGAACCCATCAGTAAGAATGAAGGCGAGATTGAACAACTTCACATCATTCTTTTTTTCTCAAGCTTTCTCAGTACATCTGTTGTTTCATAAAAGACCTGTGAAAGGAATGTGTTGCACAGGAACAAGGAAAACAAAACCACCAGCACTTGAAAACTTACAATTAACACATTACTTAGATCTGACATTCATTTAACTCAGCAACTCATATATGAAGTGACTATGAACAAATAACTTGTATAGCTTTAAAGTTACCACTTCTATTGCTTATAATATAACATTTTCTTACAGAAGGTATTTAACATTTAGAAACACACGTTTAGTTAAATGAAATTTATTGAATATTTCACTGTAAGTATAGTAAAACAATAAAACTAACCCTTTATATTCCTCATCATGAAAAAATGTTTTAGCTTAAAATATAAATACATACGTACATATGTTTTTAGCCTTAAAGTCCAGCAGAAACCTTTAACTTAAAAGGAAATGTATTGTTTCAGAAAATAACATCCAGCAATCAATGAATAAGAATAGTTTGTTTTTAGGCTTTTTAGTTTCAGAAGCAGTTTTCCAAGAATTTAGCTTGCTCTCTCTTCAGAGATATACTGTTCCACTTCATTACTTTAGTATTATTACTGCTGTTAACAAAAGTGTATGCCTCCTTCAGAATGTGAGATATTTTTGGTTTCTTCAGAAAGGAATAATTTGATTTTTGCAGGAAACACCAAACTTGCTTTAATATTGTTTTTTTTACGTTCCTTGATCAGAGGTAAACATGATTTCCATTTACTCATTACTTCACTGGACTAGCCATTGTCAAACCTGACTACATGTTCACCTATTTTAACAGGTAAGCCGGACCATGCTGCTTTTAATATTCAATCTTTTTCTAAGCTAGACATGAACTTAACTATAATTGAGAATTGTGGTGAGTTTCCCTTCTTAGTGGGTGCTCTCAGGGATCTCTGTGCTCTTTCAATTCCAAAAGATAAAGTTTCAGGTAGATTTAGTGTTTTATGCAGCCAGGTAAAGAAGTTTATCATATTGTGTCCCTCATTCTTTTTAGGTATGCCATAAATTCTATTGTTATATTGTCTCAGTCTATTTTCTAAATCATCAAGTTTTTCTATGAGCCACTTACTTTGTTTTAAAAGAAATTGAGACTGACTCACTTGAGTTATTCTGCTTTCATGATCATTCAAAGTCTCTTCCATACTGCTGATTTGTGCTCATTGCTATTTCAAAAGGTTAAATTCTCTTTTTGGCCTCTTCTTTGAAACATTCTAGTTATGTGTCCAGTGGGTCTATTTTGACTAATGTATCCTGTATACTAGATAATACTGACTGAATGTCTTTTATAACACAAGAATCCTGAGTAACAATTTCTTGAGTGACTGATGTTGTAGAATCTTCTCTCTTAATCAAACAGTTGAAATTCTGAAAGAAAAACTATTGCTTTTAGGAACTTGAAGATATAAAACTTTTCTCTGACTATTAATGAATAAAATTAGCTAGCATCGTCAAATTTTAATTTTTTGATTACATTTTCTGTCACAGAAAAAAATTCAGTCACAAAGCTTTTACCAGCTGCTGCTCTCAGTTAGCCATCTTGGCCACGCCCCATGCCTCAGCTTCTTATATCCTCCTCTACCCCCCCCCCCAGCAGGAATAGGTGTTTTGTAAGCTACCCCTCTTCACCATTCACTTGATCAGACAGTCCGTTTTGATCTAGCTGGAACTGGTTTATTTCCTCACATTCCCTAAAATATACTCCTGTGTACCCAACTCCTCAGCACTGCATCTCCAGCATATTTCCCTAGTATGAGAGAACATCGGTACCATTTTTTCCATTGTATAAAAACATTTCTGTAGGCATTTCCATGCAAATATACATCTTCTAGTTTTGCTGACATATTTGGGAGCAAGACACTCCTCTTTCCAGTATTCCTCCCCTAGTGGTCTGTCAAGTCTTCTCTCCCACCCTTACATAATTATAACCTCTGCAAGTGGCAGATGAGGTTCTGGCTGCTATCAACAGATGCACTAAGCTTGGCTTACGTTTTTGTGTCTTGATGGCTTTCATTATATCCTTGAGCTCCCCTGACAATCCCCAATAGCCCAGATGGTCAGAATGCCAAGACTGAATACATATACTAAGTGCTTGACTTGGGAGTACTCCCTTATCTGCAAAGTATGAAGATATTATGATTAGTATATATAGGTAACATGGGTACTGGAGTGCAGAGGGCTTACCACCCCCCAAAAAAACTTTAAAGGAGAGCAGTGATTGCTAGCATTCATTGTTCTCCTGCAGTTTCTATGTTTTAGTTTTGTAATTCCTGGACTCACACTTAATAGGTCCTGAAATTACAATAGGGAGCCTAAAGAAATCACAGACACATGTGCACCACTAATATATCATAAATGAATCATGAATAATGTGAGACCACAAGTATCACAACTATTCCTGTACTATGAAAAAATTTTATAGTCAAGAGTTAGAGAGAGAGAGATACTCCTGAACTTGTGCCTCCAAATAAAGCTGGAGTGGAGCAAAAACAGTCTCAGAACCATGACCAGATGTCTAGTATAATCATTCTTGGTCAATTCTCCAGATATAAAAGATAATTGAAGAAATCAGGCAGATATTTCCAAGATTAAAACAGGGTTCTAAGGAATGAATAGTTACATTAATTAAAATGCCCTTTTTAATATGCAGAAGTTTCATATTTGATGTACATACTCATAAGATGTTTAATATGGTGTTATGGTTAACTTTGTGTTATGGTGTTAAGGTGCTAAGGTTAAATTTGTGATATTATGCTTCTAGAAATATCTGTTTTAGTATAGTATCCTTGATAACTGTACTACTGTTCTGTGACTTATTAGCTACTGTACTGTTGTACTGTGCTTTATAACTACTGCATTCTTAGTAATTTTTTGCTTGTATTTGCTGTAATTAAATTGTCTGCAGCTTTTCTTCCTGGGTCTCTGCTGAAAACGGGTTACTGGCCCAGTCGGACACTACCCAGTTAATAAATGTAAATAAATAAAAATAATAAATAAATAAAACTTACAGTAATCAATGTAAAGTCATGCATGCGCCTCTTAAAAAAATCACTTATTACAGCTTTTAAAAAAGTGGTGGATGTTAGAAATGGGTCACATACCTTTTATAGTGCCAATGACCTAGTTACAGTGATCACAGTGGTAAAAAGAAGTTCCAAAGAATTCAGTTTGCAATACAGACCTCATGGAATTCATACCACATCTTTTGTCTTTTTCTCTTGCTGTTATAATTATGGCTTTTAAGCTTCGTTATAAGATGTAGATTACAACCATTGAAAAGGATATTCAGAAAGTCTGTATAGGGCACCACCTAGAATGCAGAAAATGTTTCCTAATCTACACAAGTCGTCTTCTTCTTTCAAATATTCCCGATTAGGGGTTGCCACAGCAGATTACCTGTTTCCATTTCTTCCTGTCCTCTGCATCTTGCTCTGTTACACCAACCACCTGCATGTCCTCTCTAACCACATCCATAAACCTTATCTTAGGCCTTCCTCTTTTCCTCTTACCTGGCAGCTTCATCCTTAGCATCCTTTTCCCAATATACCCAGCATCCCTCCTCAGCACATGTCCAAACCAAAGCAATCTCGCCTCTCTGGCTTTGCCTCCAAACTGTCCAACCTGGGCTGACCCTCTAATATACTTACTCCTAATCCTGTCTACCCTCGTCACACCCAGTGCAAATCTTAACATCTTTAACTCTGCCACATCCAGCTCTGACTCCTGCCTTTTTGTCAATGCCACTGTCTCCAACCCATATAACATAGCTGGTCTCACTACCCTTTTGTAGACCTTTCCTATCACTCTTACTGGTACTAGTCTGTCACAAATCACTCCTGACACTCTTCTCCATCCACTCTACCTTGCCTGTACTCTCTTCTTCACCTCTCTTCCACACTCGCCATTACTCTGAACTGTTGATCCCAAGAATTTAAACTCATCCACCTTCGCCAACTCTACTCCCTGCATCCTCACCATTCCTCTATCCTCCCTTTCATTCACACACATATATTCCGTCTTAGTCCGGCTGACCTTCATTCCTCTCCTCTCTAGAGCATATCTCTACCTCTCCAGGGTCTCCTCAACTTGTTCCCTACTCTCACTACATATCACAATGTCATCTGCAAACAACATAGTCCATGGGGACTCCTGCCAGATCTCTTCTGTCAACCTGTCCATCACCAGTGCAAATAAGA